>NC_056729.1:332176797-332324297 GCF_019279795.1 Protopterus annectens | reverse complement strand
ACTATTGGAACTATCTGGGTATCTTTCTTCCACATTGCTCTTGTTTCTGCCTGCAAATCCTGATATTTTCTGACTTTGTGTTTCTCTGTATGCAAAACAGTGTAGTCACTGGGTGTGGCAAATTCAATTATCAGTGCTACTTTTGTCTTCTTTTCTTGGACCACTATATCCAGTTTTCTAGCATCAGTCTTTTGAACTGTTAGTAATGGATGATTCCATGTGATGGAAACTTCATCATTTTCTATGATGCTTTGTGCTTATGTTTCCAGTGTTTTTCAGCCACTTCAGTACCATAATGTTTGCACAATCCCCAGTGCAACAGTCTTGCCACATTATTATGCCTTTCAGTATACAGTCCTTCTGCCATTAGTATGCCGCAACCAGCAAAAAGGTGTGTAACTGTTTCCAATTCTGTTTTACAAAAGCTACATTTGTCTGTTTCTCCCACATGTTCAATGGACTTTATATACCAACGTGTACGTAGCCCACTCTCTTGGGCTGCCACCATTAACCTTTCATCTCTTGGTTTGAATTTGCCTCTCCTTAACCATTCCTCCGTTCATTCCTGATCAACATGAGGTTCGTCCAGACGTTTTCTATACTTACAACTATATTTATGCATTTTCCACATTTCTTGCCTTCTCATCTGGTCCTTCACCTTATATTCTTTCTTTTGTTTTTTGGCACATTCAGTTGCTGCCTGGTTTTTATCTGCTTGTGGTTCGATTTCCATTCCTGCTTAACACTGATATGCTTCTGCTAGCCTAAGCAAGGAAGCATCTTAGATTTAGTCTCCTCATGTTTCAAAACTTTCACTACATTTGGGTCTTGTGAGGTCAGCAGGTATGTGTGGAGTCCCATGCTTGCAGATCTAGATATGTAATGAATTTCAAGAAGGCCCGTCCCTCTTGGTATGATCTGATTTTTATAAATCATTTGGTAAGCATGATGCATCCTTCTTGTTTTCCTGCTTAATCTATCCATCACCTTTTGGAGCCAATCGATCACTCCAAAACTGTAAGTTAGGACAGGAAGATCAAACTGGTTTATAGCTTGGATTTTGTTCCTAGATGTCAACACTGTTTTCAGGATTAATTTAAGTCTTCTAAAGTACTCCTTACTAAGTTTTATTCACATTTGTTCATGTTTTATTATTGTTGATCCTTCATCACTTCCCAAAAATTTATACACTCCCTCTTGCACTTTTATATCACATTCTTGTCCCAAACTGATGTTTTCTTGGTGCTGCAGTTTTCCTGCTTTAAAGGTTGCTTTTGCACATTTATCAAGACCAAATGACATTCTTATATCATCTGAAAAAGTTTTGACAAGTTGCAGTAGTGCTTTCAGTTCCTCATGTGATGAACTATACGGTTTCAAATCATTGACAAAGAGAAGATGAGAAGTCTTTTACACTCTGTTGTTTTCTAAGAGACAAATTACAGACATGGCCTAAGCTAAGTAGACAGCTTAATGAGTTAAGGACAAGGTAGAATAGCAGCGGTGACAGAGAGTCGCCCTAGAATATCCCCCTTTGAATTTTTATCCCTGGAATAATAATATGTCCTTTATCATGGCTTAATTGCAAAAGTGGTCTGCCACTGTTTCATGGTCACTGTAATGTAGTCGATCAGTGTAGGGTGTATCTTATACATTTTTAAGCACTCTTTTATCCATGAATGTGGGATACTATGAAATGCTTTTTTGTAGTCAGTCCCTGCCATACTTAAATTCTTCCCCTTTTTACAGTTCTTCGCTATGACTTTAACAACAAATGATCCTTTGTTCCATATGACTTTCTTTTATTGCTCTTTTGTTCTATTGCCATTACTGAGTTTTCTTCTAAATGACTATAAACTCTGTTGGCATCGATTCCAGTGTACAGTTTATACATTGTCGGAAGTCAAGTTATTCGTTTATAATTTTTAGGGAAGCTTCCAGGTTCACGCTTAAGTAGGAGCATTGTTTTCCCTGTTGTTAGCCAGGTTGGTGTCTGTTTGAGGTGCGCATATAAATAATTCTTACTCGTGTCTAAATCTTCAATCAAAGATGTTAATACTTTTAACCTGAAGTTAGGTACTGCATCTGGGCCTGAGGTTTTCCAGTTAGAGGCTTTTCTTAACTTTGTTTTAATCATTCTGGCTGTTACTTCATCCCATTTCATATCCTGTATTTTTAAACTTCTTATTCTTTCTTTTACTTCTTCTATCCATTTAGCATCTTTGTTATGTTCCACAGGATCTTCATAGATACTTCTCCAAAAGTTATCTACTTCTTTTTTTGGTGGTCTTTCAATTCCTTTTACCTTGTTTCCCAATTCTCTATAAAACTTTTTTGGGTCATCAATAAATTGCTTATTTGTACTTTCCCTTTATATGTATCTGCGTATCTTCTAAATTTTTCTGCCTGTGCTGAGATTTTTAAATTATTTGTGATAGTGCATGATAGATCCTCATCTGTTCTAATACTGCGCATTGCTTTTATCACTTCTATCTTAAGTATTTTTGTTGATCTGTTCCCCTTCTATACTCTTAAATATGGTGTATACGCAGAAGAGAAAGAATACTAATCAATACAAAAATGCAGATTCAAAGACATTTATGGAGAAATACAGGCAAAGACACACAAATATGGAAAACTTCACAATATGAAAAATGAGATCAGAAAGGGAGAATAGAGAAAAGAGGATTAGTGAGGTACAAGTTAAACAAATGGAAATCAAAGTGACGGAATATCCATGAAATAAAAGACTTAGAGTGGAGACTCTTAACAGAGGCAGTGTCACAACATGATGGAATAATGGGTTTCCAGATTAAGGAGTAGCAGGTGGAGCAGGAAGCATGTAAAGATGATTTGCCACATGGTGATGCTCAGCAGCCTTCTGTAGGAGACCCATATGATAGTTTGATTGAAGATGTACAGGAAGGGAAGGAGCAGGAAACAGTGGTAACTCTGCTGCAGGTAAACTACAGCATGATGAACCAATGGGTCTCAGATAATATAAGAATGACATTTGGCCTTGATAAATGCTCAAAAGCAACATTAAAAATGAAAGCTGCAGCACCAAGAAAATATAAACCTGGGACAGGAATGTGATATAAAGGAACTTAAGCAGGAGGGACTGTATAAATATTTGGGAATAGATGAAGGGTTGGCAATAAAACATGAACACGTGAAAATAAGGCTCAGAACAGAAAACTTCAGAAGCGTAAAACTGTTACTGAAAACTGCCTTGACATTTAGGAATAAAGTTCAAGCTATAAATGAATTTGCTCTTTCTGTTCTAACTTACAGCTTTCGGGTGAATGACTGGCCCCAAAAAGTACTGAATCAATTTGATAAGAAAACAAGAAAAATGCTTCATTCTTGCCAAATGATACATAAAGTTAATATATAAAAAAAATGATATATTCTACTTTCTGAAGGAAGTATGGGCCTCCACGAAACTGACTACGTGTACAGATCTGCAGTTGTGGGACTGTGGAACAGAAGACTATCTATTTTTAAACAAAGCCATAACAGACAGCTGTAAAAATGAGGAATAATTTCAGCACAGCATGGACAGATCACTAGGCTTACAAATGTGTAAGATATGTGCTACATGGATCAGTTACACTGCAGTGACCATGAAACAGTGGTAAACTATTTTGCAAATGAGCCACAATAAGGGCAAATTATTATTCTAGCTATAAAAATTCAAAGCGGGACATTCCAGACATTGTTGATTTCTCTGAATATATGTCTCAGGCACTTATGTGCCTTGCATTGAGCAGCATTCTACCTTCACCAAAGGTGATACCAAAGTATGAGCAAAAGATGACTGACTTCACAATAATTAGCTTAGTTTCTGGTGTCTTTCAGGGGATTCATTTTTTGTCAGCAAGAGAGGAAATGGTTAACAGACCATAATATTTTGCAAAAGTGGTTTGCACCTGTCTCCCGGTAAGATTCCGAATACTGGCTAAAACTTTATCCACTGTTATTGCCTTTTTTAGGCAATGCAAAATTGGCAAACCTACCACTAGCAAATAAAACTCACAAAGAAACCTAGAGGTGTTACTGTTCAATGCTAGGAGCCTAAATAAGAAACTCCACACTCTACAAGCTCTCCTCACTTTGGAGAATACAGACCTCTGTACCATTACAGAGACATGGTTTAAATCTGCAGAAAGTACTCTGGCAGTGCATGGCTTCAGTGCCTTCCACACATTTAGACCATCAGCAGCGCAGACAGGGACAAAAGGTGGAGGAGTCTCAGTCTGTACTAGCAATAAACATAACTCTACTTTGGTTAAACAGGACATTGCCCTGGAATTTATCCCCATGAAAATCATCATAGACAAAGCCCCATACCATATCATAGCAAGCTAAAGGTCACCCTCTATCTCTTTATAATCTCATAGCTCATACCTAGACCTACTGGAGACACTCTACATTAAAACAATACCCTATTCATGGAAGACTTTAACTATCCCTCTGTAGACTGAGAAACATACACTGCCTCACATTTCCAGGCAGAATGATTTCTGAAATTTATACCCTTGACCAGATAGTGTGCCCCCCACCAAAGGTTCAAACATACTGGACTTGACACTCACCAATATGGGAGAGGGCTGCAACCCCCCACCCCAGTACTGCAACCTCACTGGCGAGATTGGACAACAAAGCTGTCTCCTTCAAAATAAAAATCAACACGATAACCCCAGCAAACCCCGTAGCAAACTACATACTATTGCTAAGCGAAAGTTTTACCAAAATTCAGTGTGCCTCCTGACTTGAGTTCATAACCTGTGCAGAATTCTTCATAGAATCTGTACAACCTTGTAAATGGCTGTAAAGAGGCTGCTGTACCCACTAGAACTAAGCCCAAAACAAACTTTAAATACAAACCATAGTGGTAGAATCCTAACATTAATAACGTATATAAGAAAGAAAAACATCAGGCTAAAATCATGTAGGGCAACTCCCACAATGATAGGAGCCCTCTGATTAAACTAAACAGGAAACTATAAGGGCTAATTAAGTACAACATAGCCAATTATGACATCAAAATAGCTTCAGAAGCTGAAGACAACCACAAGTCCTTCTGCAGCTATACCTGAAATCTCAAAGGCAGCACACATCAGTGTGCTGAACTGGTGGTCAATGGAGTCACCTTCACTAATCACAGCAACATAGTAAATTTACTGGATGACAAATTCAACTCAAACTTAATCCCTCACTTCCCCCACCTCCCTCCAACTCCATTGAAAAAAATCAAAGGTGTTTCTAGGAAGGTGAGCAACTATTGCCAAGTGAAGATGTGCCATGATGTTAGAGTCCAAACCAAGACGAATGAATGCTATAACAATCTCAAGTGGTGCATACACAACATATCAGTTTAAGGGTGTGCAGACTCATTCAATTGGCTTATTGTACTGATTATTATTTCCATATGTTTTCACAGACCAGATTGTTATGTTTACAATTGAATAGTACAAACTATAGGTCACATTAAAGGTGGGAATTGTTTTGAAATGAGTTATTCTGGTGTCATGTTTCAATTGCACAAATACATGGCACGGTAACAGGGGTGTGTAGCCTTTATATGCAGTGCAGCTATACAGACTCATGTGTACCTGACCTGTATAACCAGCCTCCACCAAGGTAGAGTAATCCCCTTTGGTGGACAGCAGCAATACACAAACTACATAACAGGTTGCTATATTGGCTGTACAGGGACACTTAGGTCCAGGCAACAACTTGGAAGTAAGCCCACCTCTATCAGAGCAAACATGTAACTTCACAGGTGACTTGCTGTAAGCCTGACTATGACTACAAATCAAACATATCCACACCACCAAGGGAAATTGCAACAGTGTCTCCATATATGTTGTTAGTCTCAGAGAAAACAACACAATTCACCCTGTACTGGGAGTAAAGCACACATCATACACACATGTCATGGATATAGGCAACCTGCATCAGACAGGTTAGTTGGACACATCACCACCCTGTCCACCCCGGTTGTATAGGGGGATATGTACATGAACCACACTCCTCCCCTCAGCTATCGTGACCATGTACATACTGCCTAGTGATGGTAACAACAGCAAATCTCCATGGGGCATAATAACATCACTGTCTGCCTCCCACATGAACCCAGGCATGTGCTCACAGCTCCATCACACACCACTGTCAAACACAGACCTGCCACCATTCACATGGAAGATGGTCACTGTCAACCCTCTACATAGAGATGAATGGAGAATAGAGTATTATGCAATCAAATGTCCAACACTGGGGGGAATAAGATAGCTGAGGGCCGGGAGTGTAATGCAAGCTGCATACATTGGAGGGATATGGTGAAGTTTGGATTATTTGGAAGTAATATCCACTGTTGATGTGCAATTTGACAACCGTATGAGGACTTGTGACCTTTTTCCTGTTTATGTCTTCCAGGTAACATGCAGAGGGCTCGCCTACCAGCATTCTCTGTTGGGGGAAACTGACATCATCACTCAATATGTGATCGAACATTATGCCCTGTTATTTGGATGGAGAGCAGAAGATGCGTGGGAGAGGACCATCCTGTGGAACACTCTGGCCCACAGGGTAAATGATGCCGGCCTGCACAGCAGAACTATGAGCAGGTGCAGCATTGGGCCACCGACCTCATCCACCATGCCTGTCAACAGGCTGCTGCTGTAATGAGGGACTGGCTAGCAATAAGTGGGGGCCCAGCCATCCAGCCCCCAGTGACACACACCGAGGAGCTCCACGCCAACCTTGGGGAACCTGCCCAATGCACAAGCCATGAAGCTAAGGAAAGCATTGTGGAGGTGGGTTGCACACACACACACACACACACACACACACACACACACACACAGACACACACACACACACACACACACACACACACACACACACACTGGACGAGGAGCGTGCAGGCAAGGGCCCAGTGGGGATTAGCACACTAATGTATCAGACATAAATGTATCTGTGTTGTATCTACATCCATGTGTCAGGTCCAATTGCAGTTGTGGATGGGGTTTTCTAATGCACAGAGGTGCACATCTATGGTGAGGACAGAACATGGTGTATTATTGGGGTTACTACTGTAAATGTGTAGACATGCTGCACCTATCCTGTACCAAGGCCACATGTGAGTCCGTTGACAATAACTCCTCACAACTACCTAGGACCCTCTGGTCTGCATATGGGACAGCAGCCTGAAGCTGGTGAGTATGACATTATTCTGTTGTTGCCTGGCAATACCCACGGCATGTGAAGGGCATACAATTTACCATGCAGACAACTATCAGTAATAGCTATATTGCTTTATGTAATAGCTATATTGCTTTATGTGCATGTTCACTTGTGGTGGGGTTAACTGCATTGCATCACAGTGGTCACCACTGGGGCCTATCTGACGTGAATACAACATTCCTGTAGCATACCTCACAACTTGTCAATGCTACGATGTCTGGACAGAGGCCAGCAAAATGAGCTGGACAAACGGCCTAAGGTAGGGAGATGTGTGACACATTGGTGGTATACAGTGGATATACATTGTGTACACACCCCTGTGAAGATGCAAGGTGTTCCTGTTACATACAAATTAGGACTACAATGTGTCAGTCCGCACCTCTTCCAGCCTTTAATGTGACCCATAACATGAACAGTTGACTCGTAAAACCAAGCATCTGGACTCATGTATTGCACTTACAAAGCTGGCCATCTGTGAGGATGGCAGATATCGTATCAGCATGATTTTTCAGACAGGTGTGATACCTCATGCTGCCTTATGTGTCAGTATACTCACTGTGGCCTATTTGGCTACAATATCACATACATGGGCATTGTTAAGGAAAACACAGACCACTTCCGACCACATATAGTTTGCAAATATCTGGATATTCCAAACACATCTGTACCGAGGAATGTACAATGGTTTAACCTGCTGCTTGCTCATAGATTCATAGGTAGGTACTAGGCTATCAGCCCTGAGGCCTGTACAAGCCCAGCCAAAAAGGGACCCTGGCTTTTGAAACCAAAAAAAACTCCAAACCAATGAATACCAAAATCCAGAGCAAAGGAGAAAAGCGAACCAGTTCAACTGTAGCTCACTGCCAAATTTATTCAAAATAAAAGACGAAAAACATATGAGATCAAGCGCTTTCGCCTGGATCAGTACCAGGCTTTTTCAAGATGAGTTTGCACTCACAAAAACACAGATTTATATACTACAAGTAATAATATCACATGATCAAATGTGTTAACAGCTTAGTTGATAGGCAAATAAATTAATAGGCAAATACATTGTTAATTGGTAACCTAGTGTAAACAGAACCACTGAGCCATGCTCTTAAAAAAATGTACACCATGCAGTGATAAAAACACTTCTGTAGAACAATAAAATGTTAAAAAACATTAAGAAACATTGATAAACATTAAAAAACATTGAAAAACATTAATGCATCATTAATCGATCCTAAAAATCTTTTACCCTGGCTTTTGCCACCCAAGAAAATTATTTTCCTGTGCCACTGTTGAGCAGAGCCACAGAGGTGATCCTCAGGGTGAATTTACTATTTCCCATTCAATCATCAAAATTTTTCTTGAAGAGTGCTAATGAGGAGCTTTGTTTGATATAGATAGGTAGTTTATTCCAGAGTATGGGAAGTCTCTGGGACAGGAATCTATCCCTCCAGCATGTTCTGTTTATTGTGGTGACAAGGTTTAGGTTTCTAGAGTGTGTAGCTCGGAGGGATTGGGATTTCTTTAAGTGGAGCATGTTCAACAGCTCCGGGTTTGACATAGCTTTGCATGTTAGGCAGAGATCACCTCTGAGTAAGCGATATGCGACGGAGTAAAGCTGGAGTTTTTTGAGACGGTTCATGAGGGCATCTGTTTGAGGCCGGTAATCCTCTTTGTGAGGTATTTCTGCAGCCTTTCCAGTTGTTGTAGATGGCTTGTGAGGTACATGCCAAAAAGGGCGTTGTACTCTATAATTGTTCTAATGAGTGATGAGTAGAGGGGAACAATGACCTCTTTTTTTCTGGATGAGAAACCTTTTGTGATGAGGTGTGCCACATAGAAGGATTTCCTGACTACTGTGGCAATGTGATTATCAAAGGAGAGACTACTGTCCACCTGTGTCCCAAGGTCTCTTATCACACTTTCGGTGTTAAGTATACTACCGCCTATGTTGTAGTTCATGGGTACAGAGTTTTTACCAAAGGGGATGACAATGCACTTTTTGGCATTAAGTTTGAGCCATGGCTTTGACACCAGGCATCTGTCTCATCATCAGACATGATGTTGGTAATGACTAGATCTAGGATATTGTTGTCCCTGGTGGGGGTGTGGATAAGTTGATCCAGGGCATTGGAGTTTATGAATTCCAGAAAGCGTTGAGCGAAGGAGTTGGTACATGAGTAGTACCATACTATATAAAGTTATGGCAGCGGGAGGTGGTCACCAGCCATGTATGGTACACACATCAAAATGGTATAAGCCACACAAGATATGATCCTCACACACAAACAGTTGCCAGCATTGGGATTAGAACTCCTACCTATCTAGGTATTTCTATTATAGTGCTATGCAGTTATCAGACACACCACAGAGCTTATATATTTTCACCTCATCCAAAGGTACTTATAAGGTGGATGACATCAACAGGACTACTAGTTTGGGGTGAGGGAAAGTGTGAAGGGTAGTACACAAGTCAAAAATGGTATAAGCCAGACAGTACATGATTCTCTCTCTCACACACACACACACACACACACACACACACACACACACACACACACACACACACACACACACACACACACACACACTTGCCAGTGTTGGGATTAGAACTCCTGCCTATCTAGTTATGTTTACTATAGTGTTACACAGTTACTGCACACACTACAGAGCTTACTGAGCCTTCACATGGCCAAAGCTGCTAACTGCACACCTGAGGTAAAGTATTACAGGTAGCAGAAAGTCTGCCTTCAGTTCCACCCTTACATCATGCTAGTTCTTTCTGTCTTGCACTTCAAATAGCATTATGGCTTGGCACTTCACCAGGTTATTGTATCAAAAAGTGTTGCACTCCTGGGAGCCGGCAGCAGTACTTGTTCATCACAGAAGTAGCCCCAGTACATACTAGTCATGTCCACCCCTCCTGGCATGACTGAAGGGCAGTTTTCTGTGCTTTCACTCATTAACCTGGTGCACTTGTCCATTCTGAGGCACTGTTGCAATTGCCTCATGTACACAGACAACCCTCCCCTCTAAACTCCAAACACCTAGACATGTGACAGTTACCCGTATATCACCCAATGTGGACATATGCACTCTCCAGCAAAGACTGGACTAGCAGGTTAAGAGGACAAGATCAACACCTGCACCACACCATGTGGAACACATAGCTCACCATGACATCCACTTTGACAGCCATGACATACAATGAAAAGCCACACACCCACCTTCACAGAGGCACTCAATGGATATTTACCCAAACAGCACAGACCAGCAAGACAGACACCCACTCAAACAGCACATGGCACATGCCAAGGGACACATATTTAACATACACAGTGTGCCCCTCAACCTAAGCTCCTAAGGCTAACCACCTTCCATAATACAGTGATCATGGGTAACTCAATACTGAGGCACACACATATCCCACTCACTAAGTTGAATATGGAGCAGGTAATAGCCAAATATCTATCATATGCCAACATCCAACACATGAGACAGCCAGTCATGGCACTCCACAACAACTATGGTTATCACTCTGTATTCATGTGGGTGTGAATGACCTGAGATACACCTCCCTGGACTACGTGACAAGAGACATCTTTGAACTCTATGATTACATGGTCCAGGCAGGTGTGACAGTAGCCCTGGGCAGTGTACCACCATCACCCAGAATGAATGATGCTGCAGTACTATCAACAGATTGACTACAACATTGACTAATGTTTTTTTTGTGTCATTCTCAGGGAATCCAGCACCTCTCTGCTTGGGATGACATGATTGACAGAACCCAGTGACTTGCCACAGATGTCCTACATCTGTCAGCGCTGCGTTTCCAGGTACGGACTAAATGTCTTGCCACCCCTATGGTGCCTTATTAGGCAGTGTTCCTTATGTAATTACCACCATAACAGCTACACATGTATGCAATCTGAGGGTCATGCTGCTCAACAGTAGTCATCTAACTGTCAGGATGCAGTCACTCAAAGCACTCGGAGTGGAGGGCACTAATATGTCTGCTGTAATGGGAGGTGATTCACAGCAGCAGACAGCAGTACTGCAGTATCAAGGCTATAACGCATTCCACAGCTGTCAGCCTCCCAAACATGGACCACACCTCCACAGGTGGTGTTGTCTCCATATTCATTATGGATGGGAACACCTCCAGACTACTATCCAAACATAATGCATTGGAAATGCTTTAGGCACAACTGCCTGGGGTAACAGTGCAACCCAGACCATAGCCTATGGCTCCACATGTATGTTCCTAAACTGTCAATGCACATTCCTCAACACCCTGCCATCTATAATGGTCCAACGCAACACTGACATAGTATGAAACTTCAACTATACCTACACCACCTGGGGAAAGTAGCCAAGCGCCAGTACAGTGGCCCAACACTTCCTGGGCTTCATCATTTCCAATGCACTGGACCAGCTCATACTGACCCCAACAGAGGATGCAACAACCGTGACCTGGGTTGACTACTTAAATATGGGACTGTTGCTCATCCACAGTTGTCAATTCCTGCATGGTGAGATCCACACAGGCTGTAATCAGCATGGAACTCAACATATCAGCCACACTCCCACAAGTGTAACCACCTTGCAAAACCTGTCCAAACCTGACTTTGCAGCCATGAAAATAGGGGTGGATGACTTCACTGCACCCATGGCAATGAGAAATAGTTGCATGACATACACATATGCACTGTACAAACAGGTACATGAATGCATGGTACTAGCCAGAGCCAACAAAAAGTACAGTTTTGTACCTACCATAAATGTAGATGTTCGAGGATCCACATTGCTGCAGTCCTTACTATTGGGTAGTCCGCTGTCCAGTCGGCCCGAATACCAGAGTATATGGCTGACGTCGGTCAGGGCGCATTAGACTGACGTCAGTACGTCAGGGTACTAATGCGCATGACCGACGTCATAGCCTCAGTCTTTTCTTGCCCCAGATGTCAGAAGACCCTAAAAAGACAAGGCCAAAATACCTGCACCAAAATTATGTACAATATATACAAAAATATCAACATATAACCTCACCTACACAACCACCCCTAAACACAGAGGGAAGGAGGGAGGGAAAATTGGACTGCAGCAATGTGGATCCTCGAACATCTACATTTATGGTAGGTACAAAACTGTACTATGTTCTTCGTTCCACATTGCTGCAGTCCTTACTATTGGGTAGAATCCCAAAGCAGAGGTAAGGGAGGCTGGCAAATCATAAAGAAGTAGGAGCTGACAACATGCCCTGCAAAACAGCTGTGGCAAAACCAGCCCTAGACTTAGAGTAGATAGGAAGGTGATAATGCTTAGAGAAAGTATGCACTGAACTCCAAGTAGCTGCCTCCAAAATATCCTTAGTTGCCACCCCTTAGAAATGCTGTTGAAGTGGCAGTAGCCCTAGTGGAATGAGGCCTAATCCCAGCTGGAATCTCCTTGCCATGATGGGAATAACAAAATGCAATGCAAAAGCCAATCCACCTAGAAATAGTTTGTTTTGACACAGGCTTGCCCTGAACTCAAAGCAAAAGAAACAAACAACTGCTGAGACTGCCTAAAATCCTTAGTCCTGCTTAAATAATAACGCAATTGCCTGTGTACATCTAAAGTGTGCAAAATCTTTTCCCTTAATTTGGGGGTCTGCATAAAAAGTAGGCAAATGAATAGTTTGGTTTAAAGCCACACTAGAAACCACCTTAGGCATAAAGGAAGGATTAGTACGTAATGATACCCTATCCTTATGGAAAATCAAAAGGGCTCTACTGCCATAAGGGCCTGCAACTCAGACACCCTTCTTGCAGAAGTAATAGCCAACAGAAAAGCAGTCTTCCATGACAAGTATTTCAATTCAGCAGTAGCCGCAGGCTCAAAAGGTTGTAGAGTAAGTTTTTCCAACACAAAATTGAGATCCCAAGCAGGAGTAGGAGCTCTATTGGGGTCTTATATTCTTTGCCCCTCTAAGAAACTGCTTGAACAAAGGATGCAAAACAATGGTGGGTCACAATCATAGTGAGCTGAAATTGCTGCAGCATGAATCTTAATGGAAGAGAAGGACAAACCTTTGTCCAATAACTCAGTAAGATATTGAAGAGCCACACTCAAATTAGGCTCAGAAATCTCCAAATTCTTTGCTGTACTCCAAAATAAAAATCTCTTCCATTTTTCTGCGTACACTTTCCTTGTACTAGGTCTTCTAGCTTCCATAATCACATTTAAAACTTGTTGAGGAAGTTGAGACCTGCTGTGTTTCAACACAGAATATGCCAGGCTGTTAGATGAAGAGAGTGAAGCTTGACATTGAGCAGATGACCGTCCTTCTGAGATAACAGATGAGGAATCAGAGGTAAAGGCCATGGAGGCTTCCTTACCAGACTCCGTAGTAGTGGGTACCAGTGTTGCGCAGGCCAATCTGGAGCTATCAAAATCATCCTTGGCCTGTCTTGTCTGACCTTTAATAGTACCTTTGGAAGAAGAGGCAGAGGTGGAAAGGCATACACATGAAGGTTTTTCCAACTGAAAGACAGAGCATCCACTTTCCAAGCTGTGTGATGAAACCCCTTTGTGCAATACTTTGGCAGCTGGTGGTTTAGTGGAGAAGCGAACAGATCTATGTCTGGAGTTCCCCATGACACTGTCAATTTCTGAAATACATGAAGATCCAGTTTCCACTCGTGGGGATCCATGATTTGTCTGCTTAACACATCTGCTAAGGAGTTCTGTGCTCCGGCAGTATCCTTGCCTTAAGAGTTAGTTGCAAGCTTAGCAGTCTCCCATAAAATCATTGCTTGCCTGCATAGAGGATAAGAATGTGTTCCCCTTGCTTGTTGATGTACCACATGACAGTTGTGTTGTCTGTTAGAATCAACACCTGCCCTGGAAGAAGTAACTCCTTGAAAGCCATTAATGCAAACTGGACTGCTAACATCTCCTTCATGTTGATATGTAGATGCTGTAGTCTGGCAGGCCACTTGTCTTGTATCCACTTTCCATTTAGATGAGCTCCCCAAGCAATGTCCGAGGCATCTGTCGTTAAAATCTGACTCGCCTCTGGCCGGGTCACAGAGAGTCCCTTGTTTAGGTGACATTCCTGAGCCCACCACAAAAATTCTTTTGAAGGCAAGGTATTATTTGAATGACAGTGTCCAAATCCTGGCAGTGCTGTGTCCATACATTTTGAGATACCATTGTAGCTTCCTCATATGCAGTTTGGCATTGGGAAGCACCAGAATACAAGATGCCATGAACCCTAATGCTTGAAGGACTGTCCTTGCAGTCAGCACGGACTGATGAGATAGTTGATGGAAGTAAAGTGATAGACTCTTTTGTTTGTCCGGGGTTAAAAAGGCCATCTGGGCTGCTGTATTCAGTCTCACACCCAGAAAGCACATGTCTTGAGAGGGTACTAGACTGGACTTTATTTCGTTCACAGAATACCCTAGGCATCGTAGCACTGCTATAACATATTCCAGATGCTGTAGAAGTTCTTCCTTTTCTTGAGCCAGAATCAGGCAGTCGTCCAAGTAAGGATAGATTTGAATTCCTTGTAGCCTGAAGTAAGCTATCACTGGAGCCAGAACCTTTGTGAATACTCTGGGCGCAGTAGATAAGCCAAAGGGCAATGCAGAGAGCTGATAATGAGAATTTCCAGCTCGAAACCGCAGATACTTCCTGCAACTTAGCCTTATAGGCACATGAAGGTAAGCTTCCTTGAGATCTAAAGTTACCATCCAGTGATCTTTGCCCAGCAGAGGTAAAAGCTGTTGTAACGTCAACATCTTGAACTTGGGAATGTCCAGATAAGTGTTGAGGAGAGATAAATCCAAAATTGGTCTCCACGTGTTCCCCTTCTTTGGTACTAGGAACAGGCGAGAATAAAATCCTAGGCCCCTTTCTGATACAGGAACTGGCTGAATGGCCCCATCTGGAGTAACTGAGAAATTTGCTTGTGAGCCTCTTTTCTTTGTGGAGGAGGAACGTCTGGCATGCCTTTGAAAGGAGGCATTGTATGGAAATAAAACCTGTAACCGTGGTGAATGATATCCAACACCCATCTGTCTTGAGTAATTAAATCCCAATTTTCTTTGAAAAGAGACAGTCTTCCTCCCAAAGGAGCTACCAGACGAGAATCTACTGGCAGCTGAAAAGGCAGGTCATTGGGTCTGTTTACGAAAGGACTGACCCCTGCCCTCACCAGAAGTCTGAGCAGGTGAACTCCCTGTTCTAGGCCTAAAAGAACCTTGAGCTCTGCCCCTACCACGTCTAGACCTACCCCTAGACTGGGAATCATAAGCAGGATATGTCCACCCCTTAGCAGGCCAATTTCTACTAAACTTCGGTGGCTGCACCTGCAAAAAATCTTTAACAGTTTGCATAGACTTAGCTTTGTCCTCCATTTTCTTTAAAACTGCTTCCACAGGCGAACCAAACAACACATCAGACTGTAAAGGAGCATCCAAAATCCTTGTCTTAACATGCTCAGCTAAATTCTGATCCCTCAACCAGGCATGCCTGCGAAGAACAGAACTAGTGGCAGCCACCCTCGAGGAGGCCTGTACAGCATCAAAACCACATTGCAAAGAATGCTTACCCACTTGTTCAGACACATGAACCAAATCCAGCAACTCTTTACACTCAATACCTTCCGCCAAAGCATCCACCTTAGATTTCAATTGTGAAAGGAGATAATTTTGATATTTTAGCATGTGAAACTGACAATTCAATGCTCTCATGGCTAGAGTGGAAGAAGTATACACTTTCTTTCCCCACCTATCCAAAGCCCTTGCCTCTTTATCAGTGGGAACAGGATTTTTAACCACAGAGGCCTTAACACCTTTAGGCCCCTGAGAAACAGTTTCTGGGTCCGCCCTAGGACTCTTAAACAAATACTTATGAGCTTCAGGCACCCTATAGTACCTATCGGGTTTAACAGGAGCAGGAGGCAAAGAGTCAAGGTACCAGGAAACCACTGGAAAAACAACTTCCACCACATACAAAACAGAAGGTGTAGCTAAAGGACTATGCTGGGGTAAACAAGAATTCCCTAAGCCTTTTCCTGGAATCAGAGTAATCCTGGCCTTCCCATTTAAAGTGCTCCCTCATGGAATGCAGAGTCTCTGAAAATGAGAAATCCTCAGGAGGAGAAGCTGTAGGAGTGGAATCATCCACATCAGAATCAGAATAAGGAGGATACTCCTGCAAATCTTCCACAGAAGACTCAGAAGCCTCTGAACACTGTTCAAAACTATCAAACTCCGGTTCCACCCTGGGCCTCTTATCAGGAGGGGGCATAGAACCTCTAATCATAGTAATCAAATCTTCTGCCATTTTAAGCATATGTTTCTTAGGTACAGAACCCGAAATGCTAGGAGAAGTCCCCACTGAAGCTGAACTTGGCCTACCTCTCAAAGAAGTTTTGGCAACAGAAGGAGAGGCTCTAACTACCTTGGGAAGAGAGGGAAGAACAGTTACCTGCGAAGCCCCTCAGCCTGGCCTACCTCCTGAGAAGGCACATCCTGTAACAGTAAAGTTTCTGCCTGAGACTCCATAGAAACTCCTGGCAAAACCTCTGGCTCCACTGAGCCTTCTAAAGAACCGACGTCCGGGACTGCCGGTTCATCAACCCTAGGCTTCGCTGTTTTGTCCTTGCGCTTCTTGGACGAAGCGGGCGCCGGAGCATCCGACGGCATTTTATAATTGCAACGCTTCCCAAACACTAACCTGGCACAGTCTAACCTCCTCTTAATAGTGCGTTTGTTAAACCTAGCACAAGAGCGGCAACCAACAACGTCGTGCTCAGGCCCTAAACAAGGTATACACAAGGTATGGTAATCCCTATGAGGTATCTGTTTCCCACAAGAAATACAGTTATTCACTTTTTCTGACATCCGGTTAAATACTGAGGCAAGAAAAACCAAAATGTTCCCCACGGGTACTTAGCCAACTCTGATTCGGTCTGAAACTCCGGTTTCGAAATATTTCAGAACGCCAACCGGCACTCGCAAAACTGCTTCTGCATCGGACCATGCGGCAAAAAAGACTGAGGATATGACGTCGGTCATGCGCATTAGTACCCTGACGTACTGACGTCAGTCTAATGCGCCCTGACCGACGTCAGCCATATACTCTGGTATTCGGGCCGACTGGACAGCGGACTACCCAATAGTAAGGACTGCAGCAATGTGGAACGAAGAACATCCCAGATACTGTCCTCCAAACACTGGGAGACAATGTGATGGTCCCCTGCCATTACTAAAGTATACAACAGAAGGAGGACACTGTTGCAAAGAAAGGTGGTGTCCCATGAATGTTGAACTCCCTTATTTAGCCTCAGACACAATGTGGGATCCCTCGTGGAATCCCCTACAGGCATCTATGAAGGCAGACATGCACCAGACACAGATGACAATCACAAAAGCCTTTGATATGTACATCAACAACCTCCACAGCATTAAACACAGGTGCTGTGAGTTACTGCACAATACTAATACCTATCATGAGACAACAGATATTGGTCACAGTCTTGGCAACACATTCAGTCCCAGCTTTGCCCCTCTCTCCCCCCACAAGTGGAGTGCTGAGTGAATGTGTTCTCACATGTTGTATGCTGTTCCTGTTCTAGGCATCTGTGTGTGTGTCACCAGGATGTGGCCCTGAAGCAAGACCAAGGGGTATGGCAGTGTGGTAACACATCCACCATGTCTTAGGAAAGGTACAGCTGTATCTGTATGGATTTCCCAGGTCTGTAACATAGTGATTGCATATGTCTCACAGATTATGGGGCTGAGTGTTGAACATAGGTATATGTTGATTTACAACATCTGTTGTAGAGTGAAAAATGGTTGGTACGTGTTGTGGTTTGGACACACCTCCGATTGTTAATAACCACAGCCACAGGGGTTATTCATCAACCCAACACACTGAGATTACTATTCACACACAAACACACACACACACACACACACACACACACACACACACACACACACACACACACACATACACACAAATTTGCCAGCACTGAGATCCATGGGTTCATTGATTCATAGTTGTGCAGTAGGTGAATGGGCCTGAAGGCTCTACAAGCTATCCCAAGGGATTACTCTGGCATCAGGCCACATGACAATAGCCCCCATTATGGCTCGGGAGTATAGTCACTGTAGTGGTCCCCAGGGGAGGGTATTGTATTTCCCATCCACTCATCCAGATATCTACTGTGGGTGGCCAGTGATGTGCACTGCTTCACATGTATGTGATTTATATTCCATAACATGGACAGTGTCTGGGTTGTGCACCTGTCCCACATGCATGTCCTTTGAAGTGTGAAAGTCTGCTTGAGGTCTCTGGAGCATGTTGTGTAGACAGACTGGCATCTTCAGATGTAGCATTTCTGACCTAGTTTGGTGAGACATGGATGTGTAACTGAGGTAGTGATTGCACCCACATCGACAGTATGATGCGGGGATTCATCGGATGTATTGGAGTCTGTCCATACAGGGCATGTATATAAGGCACAGTATTCCCTTTCTGGGGTATGTTTGTAGACTCTACAGTTGTTGCAGGTGTCCAGTGGGGAACATGGCAAAAGGGCCACTGTACACACTGATTGAGCTACTGAGGGGATGGTACAGTGTGACCATGTCCTTTTACTTGCTGGATAACACATACTTAGTCAGGAGATGTTACACATCAAAGTACTTTCTGATGTCAGTGGCACTGTTGTAGTCAACAGGCAGCTGATTGTCAATCTGTGTTCCCCATTCTAACAACATCACTGTTCAGTGGACTACCACCAATGTATTACTTCATGTGAGCCATGGTGTTCCCAAAGGTAATGGCAGCACATCTCTTGGCATTGAGGTTATGTCAAGGATTCTGACAACAGTCATAGGTGTCAAGTGGCCTTTGTGCATGATGTCAACATCACATGGATTGGGAATACTACCACCCACCTTACTGTTGGATGCAAACATTTTCAGCCAGGGTGCCTTTATGTTCTCCTGCACCTCAGGATGGTAGATCTCAAACATAAGAAGACATGAGTCCATAACCTGTGTGACACCAATCATGTCTGGTCATCGGTTTGACATGGAGTTCACTGTAATCACACTGTGGGAACTATCTGTGATGTGGTTTGCAAGAGAACTACTGATATAGTGGTTGATGCCTAGCCAAGTGCATCTGTGTATGATTCCTGGGTGGAGCGTGGTCTCTGAGTATTATAAGGGTTGCCTATATTGTTCACCATTCCATACCGTCACATAGTCATTGCACATGGCACTACACATTTAGGGCTGTGGATTGTCTATACCAACCTCTATGCTGTTTGACAACTGTTGGCCTTGTAATGTTGATATTGGGACATATACTAGGTGATCAATATAATAAGTTCGCAACCCCCCCCCCAATGAATCCTGTTACTACACAATCACACCCACACAGGATACTGATGACAGACACACACACACACACACACACACACACACACACACACACACACATACACACACTTGCCAGTACTGAGTTTCGAACCCTTACCTATCCATGTATTGCTACTACAGTGTTACGCATTTATCGCACTTGCCACGGAGCTTATAGGATGGATGTTGTCCCTAGGTACTTCTAAGGTGGGGAACCTCACCAGCCCTTGTAAATACTGGCATTGGGTGATGTAGTGGTTGAGAGATTTCATAAAATACTTTACCCTACACACACACATTTACATTTGCCAGGAGTGAGGTTCAAACCTCTAGCTAAATATGTTTTCGGATCTTTATGTTACACATTTAGCAAACACACCACTGACCTTACATGATTTAGGGTTGCAAACAGGTACTTCTGCGGTGAAAGATATCTGCAGGACTGCTAAAGTGGGGCACTGAGAAGTGTACTGGGTGTAAATGGAGCCAAAATCTTAAGGTACGAACACACACACACACACACACACACATATATATATATATATATATATATATATATATATGGGTCTACCTGATAACACCGGCATACTAAAACACCGACAACGAAATCACCGACACCACAAAACCGAAAGTTCAAAAAAACGAAACTTCACATGCCCGACAAACCACACTCCCGACAATCAACAAGCAAAATAAATCACCTGTCCAAAAAGCACACACACAACACAAGCACACCAAAAACCTTACAAACCTACACTAAACCTTACATACACAACTATCTATGCACTAACCTTAACCCAAACCCTAACCCTAAGGTCCGCCACTATCGCACACTAACGAAATCCGTGCCCAAACCATAACTCACTTAACCCGCCCCTAACCCTGCAGTCTGTCACTATCGCACACTCACCTGACCTGCGCCCTAACCCTAACTCACTTAATCCGCCCCTAACCCTACAGTCCGTCACTATCGCACACTTACCTTAACATGTTGGTGTTCTCAGCGTCGGGATTTTCAACTGTCGATTATCTCCATTGTCGATCTTCCGGTGTCGGTGTTCTTGTCATCGGAGTTGTGGACTTTCGATGTTATCAGGTAGACCTATATATATATATATATATATATATATATATATATATATATATATATATATATATATATATATATATATATACACACAAACTTGCCAGGAATGAGATTCAAACCCCTGCCTATGTAGTTATTATTACTACATTGTTACGCATTGATCACATGCACCACAGAGCTTATAGGTAGAACAATGTCCAAACATACGTCTAAGGTGAGTGACATCAGCAGCCATTGTAAAGTATTACATTTTGAAATGTACTGGCTGTGTATGTACACAAAATACTTCACTCTACAAATATATACACACACTCACACAAACAGACACACTTTTACAATTGCTGGTACTGAGATTAGAACTCCTACATAAGTAGTGTTTTGCACTAAAGTATTACGCAGTTATCGCAAATGCCACGGAGCTTATATGTTGGACAGCTGTCCAAAGGTATCTTTGAAGGTGACTGACATCAGCAACAGTGCTAAAGGAAGGGTAAGGGAAGTGTAGTGAGTGTGAACGGCCTCAAAATCATGTCTCTACAAAGACACACTCTCTCACACAAATATTTTCAAAGTTGCCAAGATTGGGATTAGAATTCCTACCAAACTAGTTTGCTATGCTATAGTATTACACATTTATCGCAAGCACAGCTTATAGGGCTGCAAGCTGACCAAATGGTTATTTCAGGGTGACTGACAGCAGGAGTGATAAAGTAGGAAAATGGGGAGTGTAATGAGTGTGAATGGCCTCAAACTCATTCATCTAGAAACACACACACACACACACACACACACAAACACACGCAGACACACGCACACACACACACGCACACACACACACACTTGACAGAACTGAGATTACAAATGCTACATGAATATTTATTTGTACTATAGTGTTACACAGTTATCACAAGCACCACTGAGACTATAGGGCTGAGGGCTAACAAATGGAATTTCTACAGTGAATGACATCAGCACATCATGTGATATAGGCCAATGGGATGTGTACTGGGTGGGAAAGGCCTCATAACAGGATTCTCTCTGTCACTGTCTGTATCTCTCTTGCCTAAGTCTCTGTGTGTGTATGTCTGACATATTATATTATGTTGGCCTTAGATATGTGTGAGTACTCCTATCCAGTGTGTGTGTGTGTGTGTGTGTGTGTGTGTGTGAAGTATGAATGGTGTACAGTTTGGTGTGTGTGCACAGACATCTGTGAATAACAGATTATTATAGTCCATTGTGTTGTTAGACGTGAGCTTCATTTCTCTAAGTGTAGGAGCATGCCCAGTATGATCTTCCAAATTGAGCATGTGCATCCATTCGAGGGAGAGTTGGACTCCAGTTCAGAGTTTTGTGTGCTACATCAGGATATCTGTAGATAGGTTGCCAATATGGAGACACAATGGGTGTAACATACTGGGGATACTGTCACTATTGCTGTCTGAGCTGCTTGTGTAACATGGTTGGTTGTAGCATAGATTTCCTGACATATGTACAGTTTTACACTGTGATGTATCATGTCATCAACTACTGGCAGATATCATTCTTTGCTCACAGTTATTTACCAGGGAAATACAAGATGAATGAAGCTGAGACCAATACTCTGAAGCATATAGACTACACATTCTGGCACACTCCTGCCATTGTAGAGGGGTAGCTACAGACAATAGACTGCTGGTTATTTGTTAATGGTCCAGCAACTTGGTAGTATGCTGGCTGGGGATGCTCTTCTTCTGCTTTTCTCCACTTAACAGAATGGTCATATACTGCTGTGGCCATACCTCTCAGCTGTACAGATACACCCAGGTTATCCTGAGGCAGGACTCGTATAGCTAGTTTACCTTCACATTCTGGTTTACAAGTGGTTTTATGGCTATTCATTCATGGGTTTGCAGTCAGGGGGTAGTATGGGCAGACATTAGAGTTTCAGACTTCATACACTCCATGACATCCATGCTTCTACACCCGCCCTCTGTTATTCTCTCCTCTTCCTAACATTATGAATGCAATATCTCTGAGGTATCCCTATAGTTGGGCCTTTATCCCAGTAGTAGTTATAGCCTGGTCCAGAGTTCTTGCAGTAGGACATGGGGAGGCATGCTACTGGCATTTGTCAGCATGGCCTTGCATTTGTTTTCTGTTTACTGTTAGGTTGTTAGTTATGGCCCCCTGACATTCCATACATTGGCACTATGGGTAAGGCATGGGCCTTAGCCACAGGACAGTAGACCATTTGAGAGTGCTGCAGGCCATCTGTAGCAGGCCACTGCATTCTGTCACTCATATGTTTCCAGGTTGCAAGCCAGTGGATTACCCTGGGGTGACAGTGGTAAGTGGTTGAGGTGTTTCTGTCAATCCTTCCTGTTCATACATGTCCATGAGTCTGTATGTAGGCAGGTTGCTGCTTACAGCTAGGGACATACCTGCATGGGACACCTATTCAGCATACAGCATCATGTATGTATTCCCATACAGAGATTGGTTCTTGCTGTACTCATTCCCTACAGCAAGCATATGACCTGTGATAAACCTGTGACTGGTGATGGGGTGAGCTGGGTGCATGTGTGATATGGAAGCTACTGGCATCGACTCATAGATATGCCTGGAACATTTCCCTTATGCTGCCTTGTGTGTGAACATGGGCAGCTTGTCATTACTTTATAACTGTGCCTTTTGTGGTCTGCCAGTGACTGGCCAGACTACCAGTATTCTATACTAGAAGGACAACTAATGTGATGCTAACCTCTATGTATAATTCCAAAGTTATGTGCAGTTGACAGGTATTTTATACGTATTCTGTGTAGGCTACTTCCACCTGTGTACTGTTTCTATGTATGGGCCACTGCCCATGGCATGTATAGCTTTCCAACAGTGACCGATATTGACATCTAGACAGTGAGTATGTACAACTGCTGACATGGGTGTAGCTGAGAAGCAGTGTGGTTGGCACTGCAGTTGCTGGAACATGGGCCTGTCGACCAGTGTACTGTACCTAGGCCACTGAGACACAACCATCCAGGCCCACATGCTGACCACTTCCAGGCAATATTGAACACACAAGAAACTTACCACACTGACCCCTGCATATTTCAAACATTCAACAATATAGATTGGGACAGCTCTGGCAATCTGTGCTCCAGTGATATTACACCTCAAACTTACATGTTACTGCATTTCTACATGGGATTGTGGGAGGGGGGTGCACACCTGAGGACTTTAAACATTTGCAATGACTGTACTGGTATTTTGATTACTCAGTTAGCTTCCATTTCATATTGTATTGTGACCTATCATGCAGAAAGGAGACATATCAGTACACGTTAGATTTTAATGACATAAATTTCAGTTTCAGACTTCTTACCCTTCAGAACTAAAATGCAACTGCCAGAGCTGTTGTAATATGTGTGTGTAGGTCTGGAGGGGGGCTGTTCACCATTGCCATCATTTGTGGGCCTTAGCCCGGCCTTTCTTTATGGTCATCTACACCTGTCCTGCTGGGTGAGGCTGTTGGTGGGTATGTGACCCTCATTGACATCCATGTGTGTGACCTATTGACACCCACAGTTATTTGGGCCATCACATGTACTGCGGTGAGAGTTGTCACCTTGTGTAGTACTGCCTAGTATGTTGACACCAGTATTTGTTATGGATTTCCTGCTGTCCCATATAGCTTTCAGCTGTCTGCTGCTATCCCATTCAGCCACCCAATTCCCTTACATGCTTGCATCCATACCATACAAGCAACTATCAGAATATACTACTCCATTCAGTAATTGATAGGAAGGGTGACTTACCTTGTTGCTGGGCCAGTATTGAGGACGGTGCTGAAGGGCTGACTATGTCGGATGCACGTAGTACACTTCCTATACATGGTAAAGCACAGGCAGTGTCATGTTTGGCATCCCTTTTCCTGTATGTGCGGGTCGGAGAGAGGTATCAGTCCCTGGGTCCCTACATTGTCAGTGTGTGTGCTATGCGTTGCCTCTTTGCCAAGCCGTGGGCATACTAGGCATGCCTCCTTCTGCCTACACGGGCAGGCTCAGGAAGTTCCTCCTCCGAGTCCCTCTGTGCCTGTGCTGGCCTTAGCAATGGTGGAGGGGATGTGTGGCCCTGCCGCGTGCTGTTCCTGCAGCAGCTGTTTCCGCAGGATCATATTGTGTATCATGGCACATACTATGAACATTTGTGTACATGTAGCTGGAGAGTACTGCAAGGCTTCACCAGATATGTCAAAGCAGCGGAACCGTGACTTGAGTATCCCAAACACATACTCTACAATGATTCTGGTTTGTGCGTGTGCCTCATTATGGTGTTCTTGTTCAGGTGTGTGTGCATTTCCGATGAATGTCATCAGCCACAGCTCCAGTGCATAGCCAGCATCCCCCACTAGATGGCCATATGGGATGTCCACCCTGGCAAGGCAAACTCCTGATACAGCTGTGAGTAATGCCAGATGTGGGAGTCATGATAGCTTCCAGGGGTGCCAGCACACACATTCATGATAATGCCCTGGGCATCGCACATGACCTGGAAGTTGATGAAGGGGAAGCCCTTGCGGTTTATGTAGACCCTACCCCACTTACCAGGTGGTGCTTTGATGTGAATGTGCGTGCAGTCTATAGCACCAACTTCCTCAGGGTATTCTGCTATACAGTGGAAGAGAAGCATACTTCTGGTCAATGTCTCATGGCTGCTAGGGAAATATATGTGCTCACTGACATGTGCTGACATGGCATCCAGGAACGGGTGGAGTACCCTGGATGCTGATGCCTGTGAGACCCCCATGATATCCCCAGTTGGTCTTTAGAAGGCACCTGTGTTTAGTATTCTTAAGCCTACACATACCTTGGTATCCACTGAGATGGGTTCCCCTCTGTTATTTCTGTGTGTGAGACATGGCCGGCACAGCTTGATGATTTGCTGCAGAATGTCCCTGTCCACCCTATAGCACTCCACTATCTCCAGCTCATGTAGACCCTGGTAGGTTACCCTGGGTCTGTACACTCTTCTCCTCCTTCTCACTGTAGGTCGGTTGTCAGCATTCTCCTCCTCAACACCCTCAGTCTCTAGCACATATTGATGGATTAAAGCAGCAGCAGCTTCTAACATTTCTATTTAGTTTTGCCAGTTAAAAATCCCCCGTATGTGTACACCGGTGGTGTAGAGTTTGTGGGAAATAACAGTCTGAAAGGTGTCTGTGGAGTTTATAGTAGTGTGCTGGGATGCTGCATGTGTAATTGGCTGATTCTGATACATTCCACCTGTCAGCTATGCTAGTTCTCCTTGATTGCCTTCCTACTACTGCTTCCCTAAAAAACAGTCTGAAAGGTGTTTGCATAGTTTATAGTAGTGTGCTGGGCTGCTGCATGTGTAATTTGTTGATTCTGATACATTCCACCTGCAAGCTATGCTAGTTTTCCTTGACTGCCTTCCTACTGCTGTTTCTCTTTCCCAGTTCCTCCATATTGAAGCCCCAAAGCACTGCTTTAAGTGGAAGCCAGCATGTTCTGCAGGACTGCTGAAGCAAAGCCTGCCTGGGATTTGGAGAAAATAGCCAGCTGGTAGTGTTTAGTGAAGGTGTGAACTGATGTCCAAGTGGCAGCATCTAAAATATCCTTGGTAAGAACGCCTCTAAGAAAGGCAGTGGAAGTTGATGCTGCCCTAGTAGAATGGGTTCTGACTGATTTGGGAGGCATCTTTTCATGAAAGGAGTGGCAGAAATGGATGCAGTGTGATATCCATTTAGAAATGGTTTGCTTGGATATGGGCTTTCCCTCTGCCCCCAGAGCGAAGCTGACCAGCAGCTGGTCAGTCTTTCTGAAAGACTTGGTCCTATCCACATAGTATCTAAGCTGTTTGTGCACATCTAATATATGCAGAATCCTTTCCTCCTTATTTTGTGGATTTGGAAAAAAGATAGGGAGATGGATAGCCTGATTAAGGGTCACGTCAGAGACCACTTTAGGCATAAAGGTGGGGTTGGTTCTAAAAGACACCCTGTCTGCATGGAAAATAATGAAGGGTTCAATGGCCATGAGGGCCTGCAACTCGGAAACCCTCCTGGCTGAGGTTATGGCCAGCAGGAAGACAGTCTACCAAGAGAGGTGCTTCAGATCTGCTGAGGCAGCTGGTTCAAAAGGAGGCAAAGTCAGTTTTTCTAGGACAAAGTTCAGGTCCCATGCTGGAGTGGGTGGCCTTCTAGGTAGTCTGATGTGTGACCCCTCTAAGGAATTGTTTTAAAAGGGATGTGAGAACATAGGTTGCTCTGTTGGGGAATGAACAGAGATAGCTGAGGCATGTATTTTGATAGAGGAGTATGACAATCCCTTCTGCATGCGCTCCGCCAGGTAGTCCAAAACCAATGCAAGAGTGGCATGAGTGCTGCTTTCACCCTTATCATGGCACCAGGCAGTAAATCTTTTCCATTTTGCAGAATAGGATTTCCGGGTACTGGGGTTCCTTAATTATATCCAGAACGTGCTTACTCAAAGGTGCCCTGATATCCACTTCTGGGGTATAAGCCATGCAGATGGGCTGAGTGTTTGAAGATTTGGATGCAATACTGACCCTTTTTCTTGGGTTAGCAGCTTTGCTGTGAGAGGCAGGCTCATGGGTAGCTCCTTGGTCAGGCTGAGGAGTAAGGCGTACCAGTGCTGCCTAGATCAGTTTGGAGCAACGAAGATAGCCCTTGGTCCTTCTGCCCTGATCTTTAGAAGTACCCTGGGAATCAGTGGCAAGGGAGGGAATGTGTACACAAACAGGCTGCCCCGGTGAAAGGAGACAGCGTTCACCTTCCAAGTTTGTGGTTGGAACTCCCTGGAGCAGAACCTGGTCAGCTGTCTGTTTTCTACTGTTGCAAAGAGGTCTACCTCCAGTATACCTCAGAGGTGTATGATGCTGAGAAAGGTCTCCCTGTGTAGCTGTCACTCGCGGGGGTCTAGGACACTTCTGCTGAGCTAGTCTGCCAGGGTATTGTGTTCCCCTAGAATGTACTTGTCTATCAGATGGAGTCCCATCATTGAGGCTGTCTGCCAGATTAGCATAGCTAGGCGACAAAGGGGGTAGGAGTGTGTGCCCCCTTGCTTGTTGATGTACCACATGACTGTGGTGTTGTTTGTTTTGATCAAGAGTACTCCTGGTCTGAGGTGGACTTTGAATACTATTATTGCCCTATGCACCGCCAGCATTTCCTTCAGGTTGATATGGAGGGCTAGATCTCCCTGATCCCAAATGCCTTGAGTGCACATATCTCCTAAGTGAGCCCCCCAGGCTGTGTCTGTGGTATCGGTGGTGATGGTCTGGCCTTGGGGAAGGGTGATAAAGGGTAGACCCCTGTTCAGGGTACATACTTCTGCCTACCATAAAAGTTCCTTCCTCAAGCAGGGAATCAGAGGCAGCTGGTACTCCAGTGGCTGTGAGTGTTGGCACCATAGGTTTCTGAGGTACCATTGTAGTTTTCTCATGTGAAGCCTGGCTGAAGGCACCAACATGATGCAGGATGCCATGTAAACGAGTGTTTGCAGGAACTTCCTTGCTGTGAAGTGGGTCCTGTGAGCCAGCTGGGAAAAGTAGAGGGGGCGAAAGTTCTGCTTCTCTGGATAGAGGAAGGCTCTTTGGGCAAATGTGTCCAGGAGAGCTCCTAAGAGGGTTAGCCATCTTGGGGGTTGGAATTGGGATTTTTCCCTGTTGATGGTAAATTCCAGAGAGATTAGGAGGGTTTGGAGAAAGGTAAGATTCTGCAGGAGTTTCTCCTTGGTATCTGCCTGGATGAGGCAGTCATCCAGATAGGGGTAAATCTGTATGTCTTTCTGTCTACAAAAAGCAATGACAGGAGCCAGGCACTTGGTGAAGACTCTGGAAGCAGTAAATAAGCCAAAGAGCACAGCAGAGAACTGAAAGTGTTCTGAGCCTGCTCTGTAGCGTAGGAAACTCCTGCAGGACTCCCTTATGGAAATATTAAGGTAGGCATCCTTCAGATCTAGGGTCACTAGCAAAGCAATTGGTGCCAACATTGGCAAGAGCTTGTGAAGGGTCAGCATTTTGAATTTTGGCATCAGGAAGGACAGTTTTAATGTGGATAGGTCTAGAATAGGGCTCCAGGTGCCCTCTTTTCTGGGTACTAGGAACAACCTTGAATAAAAATCCTTTCCCGGCTTGTTCCTTTGGTACTGGCTCCACTGCTCCTTGAGCATAAAGTTTTTGAATTTGGTGGAAGGCCTCTGTCCTCTGATTTGCTGGTACGTCTGGAAAACCTGAATATCTGGGGTTCTCTATGAAAGTGAATCTGTATCCTTTGGAAATTATTTTTAAGATACAACAATCTGCGGTGATGGTTTGCCACTTGTCTAGGAACAGGGAAAGTCTTCCTCCTAGCAGAGGGGAGAGGAGGAGTTGTTCTGAGTCTTTAGGGTAGGGAGTGGACTTAGAACTCCCTTGCCTAGGCATAGTAGAGGTCCACTGTCAGGCCTCCGCTGGCTTTGCTGTTGGTGCCTGGAGGGCCTATCTCTGTGCTCCTTCCTTTACACAGTTTTTGCTTGGGCAGGAAAGGACCAGTGCTTGGCAGGGAAGTTCCTGCTGAATCTGGGGGGGGGGGGGGGGGGTTGTACCCGCAGGAAGTTTTTGACCATCTGCATTGACTTGCCCTTGTCTTCCATTTTCTTAATCACCTCCTCTGCCTTAGGACCAAACAATTGTTCCTTATCCAAGGGGGCGTCAAGAAGTTTTGATTTAACCTGATCAGGCAATAATTGCTCCCTCAACCATGCATGCCTTCTAATGACTGAGCTAGAAATTGCAGCCCTGCTAGAGGCTTCCAAAGCATCAAAGCGGCAATGCAGGGAATGCTTGGCCACTTGAGAGCTGGAGTGTAACAGATCTCCTAGTTCTCTGGTAGTACTGCTTTCTGGTAAGGTGGATATTTTCTGCTTTAATAAGTCAAGCATGTTCTGTTAATATTTAAGCATATGGAACTGGCAATTGAGAGCTCTAATGGCTAGGGTAACCGAAGTGTAGACCTTTTTGCCCCATCGGTCCAAGGCTCTGCTCTCCTTGACAGAGGGTATGGGATTCTTGGAGGAAAGGGCCCTAGCCCCCTTAGGTCTCTGAGTAATGACTTCTGGGTCAGCTGCAGTATTCTTAACAAATACTTATGGGTGTCTGGCACCCTATAATATCTGTCAGGCTTTCTGGGTGCAGGAGGAAGGGCATCAGGGGTGATGCCAGACTCCAAGATGGCATCCTCCACCACATCCAGAATGGGAGGAATGGCTAACAGTTTATGTTGTGGCAAGTCCAGGAACTCTTTCAGTCTCTTCTTTGACTGGGGGTAGTCCTGAGCCTCCCAATGGAAATGCTCTCAGAGGGAATTTAAGGTCTCCCCGAATGAGAGGTCCTCAGGAGGGGATGCAGAAGGAATGGATTCCACCACATCTGAATTTTCAAAGGCTGCCAGGGGGTGTTCTTCAGTGTCTGAGTCCAGAAATTCAGAGTCCTCTGACTCTGAAAGCACCTCTGAAGAAAGGTCCCTTTTTCTTTTGGCTGGGGTAGCTTGAGCAGACTGGTTACCCCTGATGAGAGAGATTAAATCCTCAGCCATCCTAAGTAATTGCTGAGACTGAGCAGGTTGGGTGGGAGGTAGTAGGTGACTGGGCTACTAGGAAGGTGTTTTCCCAGGGGTGGCCTTGGTCTAAGGTCTAAGTGATTCAATGGGCTAATGTGTGGTTTTTAACTGGTGGCGTGGTTGGCAGTCTTTGTCTGGCATCGATCATCTGAAAGGCCTCCTTGGAAGCCAGTGCCTGCAAAATGGCTCTGGACCCAACCATGGGGCTGGCAACTGACATTTTGGTAGGAGAAGCCTGATCCGGCAGTGTACCAGACTCCAAAAGGGTCTCATTAGAGGCCTGGGATGGCTCTTCAGCTGTCATCAGGGGCTGTGTATGCACCTCACTGAGTTCCACTCTACTAGTGGATGGTTGGCTGGCTGACTTCAGGTTTGAGTCGTCTGAGGGCCTAACCTTCTGTGGTCTTTTTCCTTTTCCTTTCTCTTTTTTGGAATTTCCACAGTAGACTGACCGACAGCTGCCATTTCACATTGGTAACTACTCTCCCTGAAATGCCTACCTACAAATCCATCTCTTCTACGGATGGTCCGAGCATTAAATAAGGTACAGAACCAACATCTGGGGACATGGTGGTCTGGGCCTAAACAAGTTACACACAGATTATGAAAGTTTTGGTGTGGTACTTGTTTTCCACAACAGAGACAGTTATTCACTTTCTCAGACATTGGTTTAAGTCCAAGAAAAGATTCCCCAATGGGTCACTTAACTTTTAGTAGGTTTCTCCCTCACTCTGGCAACAGCCAACCAATGCACTCACAAACTGCTTGTGCTTCAGGCTCCATGGAAAGAAAAACTGATGTAATGGCGTTGTCTGCCTCCTTTTATAGCCCTGACAACTTGGCGTCAGTCTCAGGCGACTGACTGCCAACCCAGGAGGGAAATCCTTTATTCTGGTATTTGGGCCTGCCGAGGGCTACCCAGCAGGGATAACCCACACGTGATGACTGCAACAGTGAAACACGAAGAACATCTGCAGTTGCAAATGTTATATATTACTCAGAATCTATCCAGTCATTGTTAGTTAAGAATTATACAGTTCATTCAAATCCTGGGTTCTTTTAAACCTCGTTCCTTCTCTGCATATTTTGTTCCCACAATTCCCATTTTTCCTATGTAATTTGCTCATTCCCTTTTTGCAAGATCCCAACTCCAGTTGTCTTATGTCTTTTACTATACTCACAACTTCTAGTAAAGCTGATTTAGACTTTAATTTCCATTTTCTAGTAACTGCTTTTTTGGCAGCCACCATAATTAGATTCAGCAAGACTTTACCATGTCTAGGCAATTCTGATTCTGTATCATAAATCAAAAAAAGTCATCTCCCCAGTCAATCCACTCTGCACACCCAGCATCCTGGACAGAGCAGCCTGCAGGGATCCCCAAAGTCTGCCACTTCATTACACTCCCAAAAATATGTTCCCAATTACCTCTTTCTTCCCCGTCACACCTCCAACATTTGCTATCCACCTGAGGAAAAATTATTTGGAGTCTACTTGAGGTATAAAAATACCTATATAAACACTTCCAGGCAAAGATCCTAAATCTTCAAGACTTTGTTGCCTATTTGGGAGAAAAACATTTATCCCCCACTATCTCTTTGCGAATTGCTTATCCAGTCTTTCTTCCCAATCCTGTCTAAGCTACTCTGATTGATTCTTATAGTTATCATGCAATATTTTATATGCTCTACTAATTAATCTTTTGTTAACACCTGCTTCTGTTCTAGATTCTATTAAAAACTCTACTAGTGCTGGTCTTTCATTTAGGAACCCCCTATTTCTTTCTCTTTGCCTATACTCTGATTTCAATCCTTGATAGGGAAGGCAATCTCTATCCTGCAGTCCAAATAAATTCTTGGCATCTTCCCATTCTGTTATCTTTCCTTTTCTAGTTATTTGGACCCAATACCTTGGATCCTTTGCCAATTTTCTCCAATAAATTACAGCCCCCTCTTGCCTATTGTCTGTATCCCTAACTGCAGTCATCCTATTGGCAGAATCTGTTTTCTCCATTCCTGTGCTGCTTCTTAAAATGCTCCCTGCTACTTTATGGATATAATATTCTGTATGATTATCATCAGAACTCTTTCACTTTTTGCTTCTTTTTAATAGTAAAATCACAGAAAAGGGCTGACCTGTGTCAAGGACATCATCATGGGGAACAGGTAGGCAGAAAAGCGTTCCACACTCCTTCCTCCAAAACCAGCAATAGTGGTTCTCTCATTCCCACAGAGGAAACTGCAGCAGTCATACAGGATATGTCTACAACCTAGTCCAAGGTGGCTAAAGGGACTACACCAGATGAAACAAGGGGAAAAGATGAGTGATCTAAAGAACTGGAAATGGCCACTGCAGGGTCACCCTTCTGTGAATAAGGCAAGGACATAGCCTACTGAATTGGCAAAGGCTGTTTAGCAATTTTCTTCTTCTTATGTCCAGAGGAATAAAGGATCAAGGAACTGTTAAGCTGTTCTACGGTTAAGCCAAGAAGGCTGAACCTCAGTAAGCAATGTCTGCTAAACTCAGTAAAAGGTAAGTAGCACAAAAGTAGCGACTTCTTAAAAAATTCACAGTGACAAACACAAAACAGTGTTCTAGACCCTAAAAGTAATTTTTGAAATTAATGTCAGTAAAAGTTAAATAAATGTGTTTAATGCAAATATTCACATAAAAAAAACAAAATTTAAAATACTGACAGGAAGGTGTCATGAGTTACTAAAACATCAAAAGCTAACAAAACTAAAACAGATCTCAAGCATATCTCATAGAAAAGCATTGTTTTATAAAAAGCAGAAACGTGTGAAAGATTTTTCCTCTGAAGGTAAGTTATTTTCCCAGCTCATTGATCCTCAAAAGCCCACAACAGGAGCGCTCTTCAATAGCAGGAAAGCTGTAAAGGACTTGGCACCCAAACAGCTGATTTTCTCTCTGCCTAGCTTGAGCTTTCAATGGTTTGGGCATGTGGAAGCTTGCTGGCTGATAAATCCTAGCAGGGTATAACCCCTATAGCTTAGGCTACTGCAGTAGAGATAAAATGTTGCACTTTGTGAGTGTTATATTTTTTCCTCACCCCCTCCTTTTTATTTGAGTTTTTACAACCTCAGAATGAATATATCTGTCAATCTATACCTTCATTGAAAGATACTCAGTATAAACTTTACTTTTTCATATATAAACAAGTATGAGAAACTCCGCATGCTGGGAATGCAGAAGGTAAGCTCCATAGGTTCATAGGTTCATACTAGGCTATCTGCCCAAGGGCATTTATAAGCCTAGCCCATAGTTATGTGGCTTTCGCCACCCCTTTAGTTTGAATAAAACTATGCCTATTATTTTGCTGTGCCTCTGTCAAGCAGTGACACTGAAGTAATCCCTGGGGTATATCTGCGATCTCCCATCCATTGGTCAAGATTCCTCTTGAACAAGGCCAGCGAGGTGCTCTGCCTCACATGTACCGGGATTTTGTTCCACAGCATAGGGAGTCTCTGGGTGATGAATCTGTCCCTCCAGCATGTTCTATTAATAACCGTGTCAAGGTTTAAGTCTCCGCCTTGTGGTTCTGAGGGATCTAGATTTTTGAGGTGAAGCATATTCATCAAATCTGGGTTTGACATGGCCTTATATGTCAGGCACAGGTCACCTCTGAGCAAGCGGTATGAGACTGAATAGAGCTGGAGTTCTTTCAGTCGGGCAGCATAAGACATATTTTTGAGACCCTTTATCCTTTTGGTGAGGAACTTTTGGGGCCTTTCCAGCTGCTGCAGGTGTCGGGTCAGATACATTCCGAATGGGGCATTGTACTCAATCATAGGTCTAATGAGTGATGAGTACAGGGGGACGATGACCTCCCTTGATCTAGATGTGAATCCCTTCATGATCAGGTGGGCAATGAAGAAGGTTTTCCTAACTGCTTTAGCAACATGAGTGTCAAACGAAAGGCTACTGTCAACCTGGGTCCCCAGATCCCTGATGACTTCTTCTGTGCTCAGTGGATTGCCACCTATATGGTAGCTAGGGGTAACCTTGTTTTTCCCAAAGGGTATGACTATGCATTTCTTGGCGTTTAACTTTAGGCCATGGCTCTGGCACCAGTTATCCGTTTCTGTGAGGCCCTTCTGAAGGATATCTGTGTCAGATGTGTTTTCGACTATGGCGCCCAGTTTGCAGTCATCTGCAAACTTTGTCAGCCATAACCCTCCTGTGTTTGCTTGTACTTCAGAAAAGTAGATGCCGAACAAGAGTGGACCCAGGACTGAGCCCTGTGGGACACCACTTGTGACAGGCTTTGAGTCTGACATGGCTCCAGCAATTCTGACCCTGTGGGTTCTGTCACTTAGCCAGTTTGCAACCCATCTTGTGATGTATGGGTTTACATTCAAGCTGATGAGTTTTTCGATGATACCTGAGTGGGGTATTGTGTCAAGGCCTTTGCCAGGTCGAGGTAGGCTGTATGGACTGCCTTTCCCTCATCAATGGCCTTGGTGACTGTCTCGAAAAAGTCAACCAAGTTTAAAAGGCATGATCTGCCTTTGACAAAGCCAAACTGGGTTGGATCCAAAGTCTGTAAGTTCCCTATGTCTTTATTTATGAGTTCCATTATGATCCTCTCCATGGCTTTGCAGATAAGGCTTGTCAAGCTAATGGGACGGTAATTTCCAGGGTCGGTGGAGGCACCGCCCTTGTGAAGTGGGACCACAGTCGCCGTCGCCACTCCTTGGGTACGTATCCTGAGGTGAGGCTAAGATTAAACAGCTGTCCTAACTGCGGGTTTAATTCCTCATTGAGTTTGTGGAGCACACAGCCGGGGACACCATCCGGTCCCATGGATGCTGTGTTTTTTGCCTTGGAGAGAGCAGTTCTCACCTGGGCGTTGGAGATGTTTGGGGGCTACAATCCTCTGGTATAGATATCTCTCCTTTTGGGGAGAAGTTTGCACTGAACCTGTCAGCCAGTATGCTGGCAATGTGTGTAGGTTCAGTAATCTTCACATCATTTTGAACTAATTCTGAGCATATATGGGAGTTTCCTCCTAGGTTTCTAACATAGCTAAAGAAGGCCTTATGATTGTCTTTTGAGTCCTTGGCGATTTTTCTCTCAAAATTTGCCTTGGATGATTTTATGAGAGCTCTTAGTTTTTTACTTATAATGATCAAAGGTGTCTTACCTTTCAAGGATTTTGCTCTATCTTGTAGTAGCTACCTCCTTTTGTTGTAGAGCTTGTTTATGGCTGGGGTCCACCAGACTGGACGCTTGCCTTTGGTACAAAGAGTCTTAGTTTTGTTTGGGATTGCCTGATCCATGCAGTCCTGTAGGTGCTGGTAGAAGGCATTTGTAAGTGATTCAGCGGTTTGAGTAATGTTTACCACTGGCTCAGGGGCCTTAAAGGAGACCACACTAGTGTTTAGGAGTGTGAAGCTAGCTTTTGAGAGGTGTTTCACTGTGGTCTTTTTTATTTCAGGTGGGGGCGGGATGAGGACCTCCAGCGAGATTAGTTTATGATCTGATCTCACCAGTCAGGGGTATACTTCCGGTGTTGAACATTGTGATCCCATGTTCGTGATGATGAGATCAAGTATGTTTTCTCCTCTTGTGGGGATGGTGACTATTTGTTCCATGGCATTTGAGTTTATGAACTCCAGGAACCTTTGGGCTAGAGTGTTTGGGCTTGAGTAGTGTTCCCAGTCTATATTAGGGTAGTTGAAGTCACCTAGTATGATGGTGTTTGGAGATACATTTATCCCCTCCAATGTTTTCAGGAAGGCCATGTGAGGTTCCTGAGTTTGAGAGGGTGGCATGTAACATGCTACAAATTGCAGAGCAGTCTTGCCTATGGTTAATTGCACCTGGATGGTCTCCGATGCATCGTGCGTTGCCACCAACCTTGAGGTGTGGGTGTCCTTTATGAATATGGACACCCCCCCTCCTTTCTTGGTGTTGTCTGGATTTTGGGGCCGGAACACATGATATGAGGTGAAACCTGATAGTGCTGGGGTGCTCTCAGGAGCCTTGAACCAGATTTCTGTCACAGCACAGACATCGATGTTCTCCATACTGAGAAGGGCCTTGAGTGCGTGCATCTTGAGATTGAGACTTCTGGCATTGAGCAGCATTACCCTTAGTTTTTTTCCTTTTTTGTGTTCTAGGGTGGTAGGTTTAGAATTTGAGCCTTGCCTAAAAAAGGCACTATGGGGGTGGCAAGAGCCTTTGCCAATATCCGGAAGCCTAGGGGTGACAGGTGCAAGCTGTCCCTCATGGCAGCGTGGCTTGTCCAGCATGTCATCCCAGGCAGACAGACATTGTATCCCCTTTGAATGACACCAGAATTTAAGCCAATTATTAAAGCTGATCATCTTATCACTGTATTGTGGCATCATTCTAGGTGAAGGTAGGATACTGCTCAAGGTCAGGGTCATACCTGCATGGGCTACATAATCAGAGAGCTCCTCAATGTCTCTTTTCATGTAGTCCAAGGAGGTACGTCTCAGGTCGTTGACACCAGCGTGTACAATGACTGAGTCGTACTTGTACCTGCTGTTGAGAGACCTGAGTGCTTGCGTTATGTGGCGGATTCTAGCGCCCGACAGGCAGCTTACTGTGACCTTCTCCTTACTCAGTCTGGTGAGCGGGACGTCAGTGTGTCTGACTATGGAGTCATCTATGACAAGTATGTTTGGTGTTGTATTTGGCCTTAAGGGCAGTGACTGCTTTGCACACTGATTTTGTTGTTTATGTGTTGCTTGGGTGGTGTATTGAGTTTGCAGTTGCTTGGGTGTCTGCTTTGGAGGCCTCTGCTGTTTAGGTAAATTTTTACTCAGAGCCTCCGAGTATGTCTTAGTGTGTTTATGTGTTTGATTCAGTGGTGTGGTTGAGTTATGTGAGACTGGTATTGTGGTGTGTGTAGTTGCCTTCTCCTCCTGCCTGGTCTTGCCAGTCCTGAGTTGAGAGAGCTCAGCCTCCAGTCTGGCTAAATAGCTGCATCTCTCACAAGTGTTAGTGTTACGTGGGAGGAGGAGAGGGTTGTCCGTGTACATGAGGCAATTGTAACATTGTCTCAGAATTCCCAGATTCACCAACTGGGCAGGAGAGGACGCCAGCATCTGACCCTTCGACATGCTAGAAAGAATTATGAGTTGGTATGAGACAGAAAAGTAGTGGGCTTAACAGGGAAGTGGGCACTCCTGGGGGGTTTTGCTAGTGAGAGATTTGTATAATATAGGAGTGCTTGACCTACAAAGAGAATGCTTATAAGACAAGGGATATGCTTATAAGACAAGTGCTGAGCTTTTTGAGAAGAAAAAGCTATTTGGAACAAGTGCTGCACTTTTTAGTGAAGGTGTAAACTGTTTAGGTTCCTAACAGAGCAATTCTAAGGGAAAAATTGAAGAACAGACTTTCTGGAGCCAGAAAGAGTTTAACCTTGTTTAACCGGCGCTGCCCGATGCTGCTCTAGTGGCAACTCCGCACTAAAGCACGTTAAAGTGTGCTTGATAGCAGGGGCTGGAAAGAAGCAGGAATAGACCCAAAACGGACAATAAAACTACAGTTTCAAGTCAGTAACCACCTCTACGGGGGGCAGGGAAGCTGCTCAATGTTATTCACTGCCACTGATCAACACAGAGACCCTCCTTCAGCCCAAGCAAAAATGGCCTCCCAGAAACTTTCAAACAGTTCAGGAACAGCAAGCCTGTAACTGAACTTTTTTTAACTCTCAGAAAAGTGGGAAAAAAGCAAGATTTTTTTTTTTGTTTTTGTTTTTTACAGAGATAGCAGAGGTTCACAAGTAATATCAAGTTATGCAGCACAGCCTTGGGAATCTTGCTTTTCTGAGTTACAACCTCCCCAGCTTTTAGACATTTTAGGATCTCTTAATTGTATTACGATTAAATGGCATATGACTATTCATAGTAAATCCCAGTGACTCGCCTGTCTTTAATTTAAAAGGAAAACCAAACCTGCAGACTTTGAGATGCTGTTGTAGGCAAATAAACTTAGTTTGTGTGCTATTTTTAACACATAAAAGCCACAGACTACAGATGTTGTTCTTACCAGAGAAAGACTGGATGCTCTTCTTACCAAAGAAAGCCAGAGAGGCGGTGGATGTTGATCTTACCAGGAAGTCAGAGAGTGTGAAAGTCATTCTCACACTGCAGAAGGAAGACTTTAAAAAATATGGGCAAAAAGTTATCCTACAAAGGATTTCAGTGTTCCTGACATAAAAGTAATATTTATCTGCTCAGCTCAAGAAAAGTTTTGTTTAACAGATTTTAATGCCAAAGAATGCAGAGTTTCTCAAACTTGTTTATATCTGAAAAGTAAAGTCTATACTGAGTAGCTTTCAAGGATGAAGAAAATGTTCTGCTTTCAGCTGTAACCATCTTTTGTTGATATCAAAGTCACAGGCAGAAGCCTTCATTTTTGAACTGAAAAAGTATACAGAGAATATTTTTGTGTACCTTACAAGTGCAGGTAGTCCCAACAGCTTCACATATGGACAAAGATGTGTACATCAACAATAAAAAATATAAAATAAAATAACATACAATAAAATAAATATAAGCAAACAATAGCTTCCTAAAATAACTGAAGCTTACATTTTTTTTTATAAACAGTATAGGCAGCATCAACTGTGCAATGCTGTTCATACCTCAAAGAAAGAAACAATACTATATTATGAAAAAAATTGGAGATACAAAAGCAAAAGTGAACATAGTATTTACCTGCTTTCCTTCTGTGATGCGTCGATCAAGGGATGTTTGTGCAGCAATATTTGCATAGTAGCCATAAGACAAATCATGGTCAAGGAGATAGCCATCAATTCCTTGCAGGTGTTTGTATCCAAGATGCATTAGAGCAAGTCTGTCATCTCCTTGTGCAGCAACCAAACTGTAAAGTAGCCCCTGCCAGATAAGTCCATAAAGCAAACAAACACAAATTAGTTTCCTTACAATTTTATAATTTGCTTGTTACAGGCAAGAATCATTCTTACTGTGATACTGGGACTGACTGCTCTTCACAGCTTTCTGCAGTAAGTCTGAATGTTTCAGGAGCAAATCTCCAAAAAATTATAAAGGTACAGACCAATCTATGTCTACAAAATTTCTACATTTGTGGGAACAACAGGGGAGTTTAACTAAGAGTTACTAAGAAGCAGCTTCCAGTTGAGGGAAAAAAATACAGGCTGAACTCCAGAGAAGTATATTTTCCGAAGGTAGATAATTCTGATTAGTGGAATAGAATGTAGATACATGCTACATTACAGAATTAGGAATAACTTTAACTCTAAGGGGAAACTCTGCTAATTATGACAGCTGGACTAAGTCAGAGGTCCTCAGTGAAATTCAGGAGTCAGTGGCCACACACCATAATTAAAATACTCATGGGACCTAATGGTCAAAGATCCAACAGTATTAACAAATTCAGCTAGCCATTGCAGAAACTTTCACTCAAGAATTGCTGCTGGACAAATTACACAAATCTAATTTTGGGGAAAATGTTACAGACTGGTTACATAGCTACTTTATTGACAGGACATTTCAAGCACTCTCCAATAACCAACTATCCATTAATGGTACCATCACTACTGGAATCCTCCAAGAAGCTGTTTAGACCCTTTTCTCTTCTCTCCATTCATTAATGACATAACTAGAAGCTTGGCTGTTCACAACCTCACCCTTTATGCAGATGATATACTTGCTCTTCAAGCAAATCATTGTTTTAGCACCCCTCAAAGGCAACTCCAGTAAGCCTTCTAAGAGCTATGTCAATGGTCCACTCAAAATAAGCTTCTGATTAACCAGAAAAAAAAAATACTAACTTTATGCTTTTCACCTCTTCTCAGAAACTGCAACTATCTGTGACAATGATAACAACCATATTCCTAATGTCATAAAATACAAATATTTAGGCCTAACCCCTGATTCATTATTAACCTTTACCACTGTCTTGCTCTCCGCGTAATACACACTCACACTCTATTCTACTCAACCATCATCCTTTTAGGAAACTCATTGGGAAATATCCTTCTCCAGAGTTGGACAGATCTTTGTAATCAGCTTCTGGCAAATGTCAGAGGCCAAGACACTATGGCCGGGATTCACTAATCCCCCGTGTAAGACTAACTAAGTCTTACATGGACACTGCAGTGTAAGTGTATGATGTCAGCACGTTATGCATATTCATGAGGGTGCGATGACTCACTCTAAGGCTTACACGGACCATGCACGAGTGCAGGGGGCATGTCAGACTGCCAAGCAGTCCAAATATCCACGCCCTTGCAAGTGCCTAAACTGCAAATGTCAACAGAAATGAGCGAGTATGCTCAAATGTCCACATACACAACACTACACTCCCCCACATTCTAAATCCCTGTACAAGTGTAAAATGTAAAGTTTCCTTTTTTTTTTTATTATTCCCGATATAGCTGCCCGTATTTGCGTGTGTATGCGTGGGTTTGCCCATTGCTTAGCTACAGTTAGCAGTGTAGACATCGAAGAGGATAATAAACTATTTATATGCAAATTAAGGGAAATAGCAATAGCATAGTGGTAGAGCCCTCGCACAAAGAGTATGCATTCCGGGTTCGAGTCCCGCCACTCCACTACCTATTTTCTGTAGGAAATGTGTGCATAAAAATAATTCCTGACATTTACCTTTTAAATCCCAGTAAAATGCATTGAAATGGCCTATGCGTTAGTGAACAATATTTTATATATATATATATATATATATATATATATATATATATATATATATATATATATATATAAGAAGGTGGAATGGTCATGCATACTGATGAATGCATAAGTAACGTATCTTAAGAATGTGAAGCACTGCTAAGCAAAGTCCACTAGTATTAAGCGCAGTGAAGTATAATTGCTCATAGCTTAGCAGTGCTTTAACTAGCGCAATAGTTTTGCGCGGAGCTGCGCATCGCGCCAACTAGCGCAAACAAAACATGTTTGCATGGAGGTGTGCACTGCACCAACTAGCGCAACATTGGGCAACATCGGGCAACGTAGAGCAACGTCGGGCAAAGCTGAGCAAAGTCGGCTAAACACAGCCAAACCCCCTATCCGGTCTGGCCAGTAGTAAAATAAAAAGCAATGACAGGCCTCGAGCCCGGGATAATGTGCACCGTAATCACAGTACTAAACCACTAAGCCATGACAGCTTTAAATATGGATGCATTTCCAACACACTCATATATATCAGTGGAAGTTTACCCATTGCTAAGCAGGTTTGCTCTTAGCTGAGATATTTCAAAACTGGCCAATCACAAATAAGTGCAGGAAATGAGACATATTTAAGCTCCATAGGTGGGAATAATTGCCATAACTGGTTGTAGCTCCCATCTGCAGACAGTATGGCCGATGCTGGAGAGGGCTCTCATTTTCGAGCACAACGGCGGGGCATTGAGGAGTCAAAATACATGGTTTGGTTCCTCGTCCATCATCATGATGCAAGATTCCTGCAGGGCCAGTTCCAGGGCACGGAGTACAAAGCGGAAGCCTGGAACCGTTTTGCACATGATCTCACCAGTGCCACAGGCATCCCTTGGACTGGTGAGCAGGTCAGACACCACCATGCAGACCTGAAGAGACGCAAGGAGGACCAACTGAACCACTGGATACAGGAGGCCCGTGGAATGCCAAATGCCCCACTACTGAGTATGTAGCCATGGAATGAAGTATGTAAGAATTGCTATTGTAGTCTATATTATGGATAGGTATGTCTCAATATCCCTTCATTTACTTCACAGCTGCAGGTGTCCGTGCTGCAAATCAGCAAGCCTATGCAGATAGGCTGCTAAGGCTGCGGCACCAGGCAGATTAGTAAATATTCTGCATGTGTGGTCATATAAAAGAAGTGAGAGAGCCTGAAAAAGAGTGTTGTAACCCATTATTAAAGGTATAAAAAGTGTGGAATAACTTCTCTGCATGTACTGTCATATAAAATAAGTGAGACAGCGTGAAAAGGTGTTGTAACCCATTAATAAAGGTATAAAAAGTGTGGAATAACTTCTCTGCATGTACTGTTATATAAAATAAGTGAGACAGCAAGAAAAGGTGTTGTAACCCATTAATAAAGGTATAAAAAGTATTGAATAAAAGACCTCTGCATGCACTGATATATCAAATAATTGAGAAAGCCACTAGAAAAGTGTGTAATGTAATTAATAAAGGTATAATTCCTGGCGTCTGTCCGTGTCACTTTCTGCGATATGTTGTTGTACCCTTGCATAATAGAAATAGCACTGTTGTATTAAGTGCAGTCAACCCACACATGGGTAGGCCCATTTAAAGTGGATGAAAGGAGTGCCAGTAGCTGTTAAGCATATATACAGTCCTCAACTGTCGGTTAATGGCCGGCATGTACAGGTTAATCTGGCACATGAGTAGCTTAATGTGTTTCCCAGAAATGTCAGTATGCTGCTAGAAATGTAGGGGGCTGTTAACACATACCTGAACACATCCAGATATGTAGATACATAAATATAAATGAAAAACATAAATATGTAGCAGTAACATCTGCATCCAGGACAGTTTGTATGTCAGATACAGGTCAGGTATATCAAGAACTAGCAAAATCCATTTCACAATTTAACAGACATTGCCTAGTGTAATAATACATGTAGGGGATATTTAACTGCAGTCAATAGGAATGTAGTGTAAACTATAAGTATAGATAAGTTGTTAATGGAGGTATCTTTTTACCCCACTGTATGTGCATAAATAATGCAATTCCACACCTCAATGGGTAAGTCTAATCTTATAACATTTGTTGGGACACATGTCCTATTGTTATATAAATATCTGCATTTACCTCGATGCATGTGCCCTGTTCACATACCACAATCTTGGTGGCCTGTTGCCACCAATCAATCCTGCATGCTGTTGGAATGACCACTGTTGTTCTATATATGCATGTGCTATGCTTGCTGTTCAACTGTTTGAACTCTGGTGTGTTGGGTTAATGGGAATGCTACTGTATGCTGTTACAACTAAACTGGAATGCTGTTGGCTATTACTAACCCATATTGTCATTAAATCCTCCTAAACATAGAATGTATGGGAAGACCGGTCCCAGTGGACCCACCTGTCCCACCTCAGCTGGTGATGGCACCTAGCACCAGCAGTTCTGGTGCCCAGCCCGGGACACCCTCCTCCGTTGGTCCTATGTCATCTTCGGGTAGAAGCACTGCAGGGGATGGGGCTTGTCCCCCCCATGCAAGTGTGGGCAGAGGAGGGCCACCTATCACCCTCCGAATGGTCCGGGCTGTGGTGCGTAGGGAGATCCAGTGTTCAGTCACTGATCCTCTATGCCAGCTTGAGGCAAGAGTGGCGCGACTCACGGGTGAGCCTGCCCTCCTACGCAGCCCCCAGCACAGCCACCTCTTGGGCTGTGAAGGTGCAGTGGTGACTGCCCATGGGTGGGGATCTCAGTTCCACTGTTGCCATCTGTGGGCTCATGGGCTTGCAATTTCCAAGCAGCCTTCCCCCATCAGTGGTGTTCACCCACCCCATGTGTCATACTCCGCCCCTGTATGCGTCTTGTTTGTCTTGTCTGTTTACCTCCCCAACCTACCTCCCAAAATATACCTACTTCCCCTACCCCACATTCCACTCTTACCAGAAAAAAAGGGGCAATCTGCACCCAAGAAAAAATTACACCCCATACATAGCTGCCCAATTCGCACACATGTCCGCTGGACACAAACAGAAATTTAATTGGCAGTACAACACACTTTGTTGTCCTCACTCCTCTCTCACGGGTGGAAGGTTTCAAAATTCCATTCAAATTACTAGTATATGCACAGCTGTTGCTGTTAAAGAATTGGTCAGCTATGGACCTTCCCTACACCCGTCCTGCACATCCTGAGCTGTTTTCCCTACTGTCTTTTCCTCTTTGTGCCCCTTTTTTCAACACTTTCCTATCTCCCCATTTTCTTTTCATTCAAAGAAATGAGCGCGGGGGTTAGCGGGAGTAAGCACCTTTAAGCAGTAGTCAGTGTGTTTGCATGAGTGTGTACTTAGCTAATCTTGTGTGCGTTTAGCTAAGCATCGCGCAAAACCGCGCAAATCCACTTACAACTGCTTAAAAGTGCCTTAGTCAGTCTGTATGTCAGGGCCCTTGTTCTGCTCAGCAGCAAAGTAAAATACCTCTGTCAGTCTCGAACCCAGGACCTTGTACACACTAGACTGCATGAAGTACCACTGAGCCATGGCAAAAATACAACAAATTGGTGCTGAAACCAATATATCATGCATCAGAATGACTGAATTTAAAGGCCAAATAGGAATGCCATAACACAAATCCTGTTTTGTGGATCTTTACCAGCAGTTCTTGTGGAATTGCATTACATGACAGTGAAAAAAGAACCAGCCATTCTAGCAGGAAATAATGTTACAGCAGCACTTCACAACCCCCAGACAGTATTATAGCAGGACAAACACTAGCATATCTGACTAGGGTAGAGGCCATACTTCCCAACTGTGACAAAAAGTAAGGGTTAGACACCACTTGTACTTCAGGAAATGTGTATTAATCCATATGCTCTGGTTCTCTCAAAGTCTCAACCTAATGTTACTAATATTGTGAAGGTGTACCTCACTTCGACCTACTTTACCCTGTGTCTGTTCAAATATGTACCTGAGTGTTTGAGAGGTCTGGCAGAGGCAGAAACACACAGGCATATCAGCTATTCTGCTGTTACACAATGTGCAAATAGCTTTGGAAGGAGTTCCAGAAGCATACCCTTATGTAGGAGTACAACACTGAAATACCAAGGGATGTAGCCATGTACTGGTAGCAACCAACTGTGACAATGCCATTGTTCCAGTGCTGAAAAGACCGGTGAGGTGCACAAAGAACAACAGGCTAACCTCAGGCTACCATCTGGAGAGGTCCACAGTTGGGAGCTATGCAGACAGACTACTTGCCTTGGTAAACTAACAGGTACACAGCAAACCTTTAAGTCCAGCAAGATAAAGTTCACATATTAAGACATAAATGCTCTCTGTCCTACAGCACCCCTACCCAAATGTACAATAAACCTGTGTGTTCAGGGTCTACCAAGGATATAGGTAAGCATACTCAGTACAGAAATGTATACAGTTTTCTTGAGCAGCCTGTGCCAATGTCAACAGTAAAAAAGCACAAACTGTTCAAAAGTGAGTGAATAAATATTCACAGTATAGCAGTTTACAAACAGTTCATGTGCCAAATGAATACATCTCAATAACTACTTTTGTATGGCAGTAAATTGTATAAGTAGAAAATAAACTGCATACTCCCATGTATCTTGTGGTAGCATATGTAGGGGTGAGTACAATTCTACACTGACAACTGTGTAGTGGAAGTGGCAACATTCAGGTCTGAGTACAACAATTATATCACTGGCTGCACCCCTAGCTTCAGATATAAGAACTATACCCACCTTCTGACTTACACAACGGTCTCCACAGCAAACAAGCATGGCCCCACTCTGGAAAGCTGAAAGGGCTACGCCTACCTGACATAGCAATTTAGAGCATTGGGTTGCTATGACAGTGAGTACTGCAATTACCATATAGCAGGCTGCATGCAATTACCAAATGGTGGCCACCAATTGGTGCAGAGGCCATCACATGCACGTGTGCAGATACCTATAAAAGCAGGATGTACCTGCTGGCCACACATGCAATCATCCCATTGCAGATGGTGAGAGAGAGAGAGACACACACACAGAGAGTGAGAGAGAGATTCACACCCCCACCCACACCAGTGGAAAAAAATATATATATAAACTAATAAAAAAAAAAAAGAAAAGAAAACATAAAACAAATTTATTACATTCAGCCAAAGAGACAGCTAAGTGAAAAATATGAACGCATACAAAGGAAAGGTATGTAACAGATATGTATTTACTGGCATGTAGTAGATGTATTTGAAGACCACTCTACATACTTTGAAACATCAATATGTGGCAGCAGTACATATCTATGCACAGATACCCTGCCTAACTTCTGCCATGGACATATCAGTGTGTAGCTGTGTGCAGTGGGACATAACTGTGATATATGTAGCTCAGCATTAAATGTCAAACATCTGAACCATGTTATCTGTGTTCTGTACAGTAATGTGGACAATGTCTGTTTGGGGGAGTAGCACATACAGCTATATAACCATGGATGCGACAGAGTAACAAATGCATGATAGTCATACCAACGTGCAGCTTAGCATTGGCAACAGCTGTACCAGGCTAGTATGGTAATTAAGCATTTGCAGCTATATATACATCCTCTAATATTACTGTGTGCTCATATGTGACACCTGTTCATGTTGCAGCAAGGCACAACAGGTCAGCCGTGAGGTACATGGACCTACAACAGTGTGGTCCTTGTGTGTGTATGGCACACATATACGGAGAGATCTGTCTGTGTCAGATATATTAGCATCTGTACATGTGCATAGAGCAAGGGACATACTGCAACTGTTTGTAAAAGGTGGATACATATATGTTGTTGAAGGTTGTTATGTGCATATTCTTATATAGGTTGTAGTGTGTGGCAAACCAGACAGCATACAGTGCTGGTATATGACATGTGGTGGTTGAATGCTGTGGGTATGATTTGTCAGGTTTGCAGTGTTGCAGCCAGTGAGGCCTGCTAAAGCAACATGGGCTGAGAACACCTTCAATGCATTCCACACAACACTGTGTAATATTATGACATAACTGTGTTCATAGGTTCATAGGTTGGTACTAGGCTATCAGCCCTAGGGCCTATACAAGCCTAGCCATAACAATTCCCTGGCTATTTCTTCCCACATTATTTACTTTCCTGGACCCCTGTCTAGCAGGGCGACTGACGTGATCCCTGGGGTGAATTTCCTTTCTCCCATCCAATCGTCAAGGTTCCTCTTGAAGAGGTCCAAAGAGGCACTCTGCTTGACATGTATGGGCAATCTATTCCAGAGTCTGGGGAGTCTCTGGGTCAGGAACCTATCCCTCCAGCATGTTTTGTTTATTGTGATGACAAGGTTTAGATCTCTGGAGCGTGTAGCTCTGAGGGATTGGGATTTCTTTGTGTAGCATGTCCAACAGCTCTGGGTTTGACATGGCCTTGTATGTTAAGCAGAGATCGCCTCTGAGTAGACGATATGACAGAGTATATCTGGAGTTTTTTAAGGCGGTCAGCGTAGGGCATCTGCTTTAGGCCTGTGATTCTTTTAGTGAGGTATTTCTGAGGCCTTTCCAGTTGTTGCAGATGTCTTGAGAGGTACATACCAAATGGGGCGTTGTATTCTATAATGGGTCTAATGAGGGATGAGTACAGTGGGACAATGATCTCCTTTTTTCTGGATGAAAAGCCCTTCGTGATGAGGTGTGTCACATAGAAGGATTTCCTGACTGTTGTGGCGATGTGGTTATTGAAGGTGAGACCACTGTCCACCTGTGTCCCTAAGTCTCTTATCACACTTTCTGTGTTTAGTGTACTGCCACCTATATGGTGATTCATGGATACATGTTTTTTTCCCAAAGGGGATAACAATACATTTCTTGGCATTGCGCTTGAGCCCATGGCTCTGGCACCAAGCATCTGTTTCTGTAAGGCCCTTTTGTAGAGTATCCACATCATTTGGGGATTCAATAATGGCTCCCAGTTTGCAGTCATCTGCAAACTTTGTTAGCCAGAGTCCCTTAGTGTTGACCTGTACTTCAGAGAATTAGATGCCAAACAAGAGCGGCCCCAGGACTGAACCCTGAGGTACTCCACTTGTCACTTGTCTGGAGCTGGATTTGGAGTCGGCTACCTTTACAGTGTGGGTTCTATCAGTAAGCCATTTAGCAACCCATTGGGTGACATAGGGATTAATGCCCAACTTAGTAAGTTTATCTATGATTCCAGAGTGGGGGATGGTGTCAAAGGCCTTGGCAAGGTCTAGATAGGCAGTGTGGACCACCTTACCCTTGTCCATGGCTCTGGAGACTGATTCAAAGAAGTCAATCAGGTTCAGGAGACAAGATCGGCCCTTCACAAACCCAAACTGGGTGGGGTCCAGTGTTTGAAGGTTGCCAATGTCTTTGTTTATAAGTTCCATGATAATATGCTCCATGGCCTTGCAGATAAGGCTTGTCAGACTGATGGGATGGTAGTTTCCGGGATCCAAGGTGGATCCCCCCTTGTGGATTGGGATAACTGTAGCTCTGCGCCAGTCAGTGGGCATGAAACCTGAGGTGAGGCTATGATTAAACATGACACTTAAGTGAGGTGCCAGTTCATATTGTAGTTCATGTAGTACACAGCCCGGGATGTCATCTGGTCCCATGGATGCTGTATTCTTGGCTTTACAGAGTGCGTTTTGTACCTGTGTGGCCGTTATTACTGGAATTTGGCAATCTTCCGGTATTGAGATGGGTCATTTAGGGGGTGAGAGTGGGGTGAAGTTGGCACTGAATCGATCTGCCAGGATATTGGCAATATCCTTCGGATCAGTATATTTAATGCCATTCTGTTTTAGCTCAGAGCAGATCTGAGCATTGCCATTTAGATTCTTGACATAATTATAGAATGCTTTGTGGTTGTCTTTGGAATCTTTGGCAATTTTATTTTCGTAACTAGCTTTGGAGGATTTTATGAGGCATCTCAGTTTCTTACTGAGGCTAGTAAGGAGTTTTTGCATCCTGGGATTTTCCTCTTTTCTGCAAAGTTTCTTCCTTTTGTCGTAAAGTTTGCTTATGGGAGGGGACCACAACATTCGCTTCCTGTTTGTGGATGAGAGCACTTTAGTTCTATTTGGGATGGCACGATTCATGCATGAGTGGATGTGCTCGTACAATGCCATAGTGTAGGATTCAGCAGTTGAACTTTCAGTTCCCACCTGCATGGGTGTCATGAAGTTTGTCACTTCTGACTTGAGTAGCATGAAGTTGGCTTTGGAGAAGTTCTTTATGGTGGTTTCTTTACTGGGTCGTGGGGGTGGGATGTGGATGTTAAGGGTGATTAGCTTATGGTCAGACCTGACTAACGAGGGGGTGACCATAGGTATGGAGCATTGATTTCCCATGTTGGTAATGACCAGGTCTAGGATATTGGAGCCCCTGGTGGGACTATGGATTAGTTGATCCAGGCCGTTGGAATTTATGAATTCCAAGAACCGTTGCACAAAGGTGTTGGGACATGAGTAGTTTTCCCAGTTAATGGCAGGGTAGTTAAAATCACCCAGTATTAGGGTGTTTGGTTCTATCTTAATATTTTCCAGTATGTTTAGAAAGGTGTAGTGAGAATCTTGGGGTATGGTGGGGGATCTGTAGCAAGCTACAATTTGGATTGCGGTCTTACCTAGTGTTAATTGCACTTGGAGAATTTCAGACACATTGTGTTGGCCAACTAGCCTGGTGGTGTGAATATCCTTGGTGAATATTGACACTCCTCCACCTTTAGTGTTTTGGTCCTGGTTTGGTGGCCGAAAAGTGTGGTAAGAGTTGTAGCCTGGTATTGCAGGGGTGCTCTCTGGAGCCTTGAACCAGGTCTCAGTTACTGCACAGATATCGATGTTCTCCATTTTTAGGAGTGCCTTGAGAGAGTGCATTTTGAGGTTTAGACTTCTAGCATTGAGTAGCATTACCTTCAGATTTTGCATGCTTGTACCTGTTATGGTGGTGGTTTTGTCCTTTGAAGTTTGCCTAAAAAAGGCACTATAGGGTGGCAAGAGCCTTAGCCAGTAACCTGAATCCCAGGGCGACAGGTGCAGACCATCTCTGGCAAAGCATCGTGGTCTGTCAATCATGTCATCCCAGGCAGACAGATACTGGATCCCCTTTGAATGACACCATAAGCTTAGCCAACTGTTGAAGTCAATCATTTTATCCTTATATTGTGGTATCATTCTGGGCGAAGGCAGGATGCTACTCAGGGCTAGGGTCATACCTGCCTGGGCCACATGATCCGAGAGCTCTTCCATGTCTCTTTTCATGTAGTCCAGGGAGGTACGTCTCAAGTCATTCACTCCAACATGGACAATGACAGAGTCATATTTGTACTTGTTGTGGAGTGACTTGAGTGCATGCGTTATGTGGCGTATCCTGGCACCCGACAGGCAGCTGACTGTAATTTTCTCCTTATTCAACCTGGTGAGAGGGACATCAGTGTGCCGGACTATAGAGTCACCTATGACTAAAGTATTAGGTACATTGTCTTGCCTTAGGGGCTGTTGCTGGGTGGCACACTGGTGTTGTGAACTATGTGACACATTGGTTGTGATTGGTGTTTGTTTGCGTTTCAGCTTCAGAGGTCTTTGTTGCTTGGGCAGTTAAGGGCCTCTCCGCATATGTGGATTTAGTGTTGCTATATGTGGGTGTTGGTGGTGCGGGTTTAGAAGGGCTATGTGTTGCTTGAGGTGTAGTGTGGGTGTTAACCTTCTCCTCTTGACTGTTTAGCACAATCTTGGGTGGAGAGAGCTCTGCTCCCATTTTGGCTATGTAAGTGCATCTCTCACAGGTTGTAGTGTTGGGTGGTAGGAGGAGAGGGTTGTCTGTGTACATGAGGCAATTGCTGCATTGCCCCAGTATGCCCAGATTCACCAGGTGGACAGGAGAAATCACTGGAAGCTGACCGTTGGACATGCCTGGTTTGGGGCTTTTTTTTTTCTTTGTAAAGTATAGGAGCTGTTTCCTTAACAAGGTACTTTGCAATTATAGGCTGTTTAGTGCCTACTATTACTTTCTCCTTGTTAACAAGGAGAGTTCAGTGTTTGTATGTGTTTAAGGCTTCCTAGTGCTTTCCAGCAGATATTAGAGAAAGTGCTAGTCACAGGGATGCTTAAAGGTAAGATTGAAAAGAATGCACTCTGCAGTGTGCACTAGAGAAGTTAGATGTGAAAGTAGGTAACTTGAGTTTTACCTGTTTAAAAAGTTAAGGTTTAGTGGAGAGTTACTATTTTTAAAACAGCAAGATGGACTGAAAGGGGTGGTCACTTTTGTATTTTGGTACTATGAAATAATGTAGGATGGCCAATAAATTTAAATAATTGAAGGGGTGGGATTTCAAAAGTGATGATTTTGTGATTACTCACATAAGCCAGTGAAAGTAGAGAGAAATTAGATATATGGTCAGATTAACATAAGAGGCGGGCAACTAGAAAGACAGTGGTATTTTAACAAGACAACTTAAATGGGTGGGAGGGCGGGAAAAATTCTGCCTGTGTATCTCACAACCTTCCCATACTCAACATTCCCACCATGAAAGGTGGACTGTATATGTGCCTATATGTATATCAATATGTACACTAATGGATGTTCATATGCATGTGTGTATATATACACATATATATAGAGAGAGAGAGTGAGAGAGAGAGAGAGAGAGAGAGAGACAGGGTCAAATTTACTGCAACAGATGTCTGGTGACAAAGCCATGGACTCAAGCTCAATGTTGACACTGCATTGGCATCCCTCCTTGCAAAAACTCAGTACCCATTAACTACCACATAGGTGGTAGTGTACTTAACACTGAAGATGTGACAATAGACCATGGGACACAGGTGGACAGTAGTCTCCCCTTTGATTGTCACAGTGCCACATCAGTCATGTAACCTGTCTACGTGGCACATGTAATCACAAAAGGTGTGTCATCCAGGGATGTATAGGTTAGTGTTCTCCTGTACTCCACACACAGAAAACCCATTATAGAGTACATTGCCACATATGGTATGTACCTCACAAGACATCTACAGTAACTGGAAAGGAGACAGACATACCTCACAAAGGGTAATACCGGCCTCAAACAAATGCCCTATGCAGACTGTCCCACAAAACTACAGCTAGACTGTATCACATACCGTCTACCCAGAGGTGACCTCTGCCTAACATGCAAAGCTATGTGAAACCCAGAGCTGTTGGACATGCTCCACGTAATCAGATCACAATCCCTACGAGCTACACGCTCTAGGGACATAAAGCTTGTCACCTCAATAAACAGCACATGCTGGACGGATAGATCCCTATCTCAGAGACATCCCATACCCTGGCACAAACCACCTATCAATAGCAAACAAAGCTCCTAATTAGCAGTCATCATATATAAACCTGATAATTGTGTGTGAGATAGGAAATACACTCCGGGAATCATCTCTGTGGCTCTGCTTGACAGGGGCACGTGAAATGAAATCACTCGTGTGTCAAAAGCCAGGGTAGCATATGGCTAGACATCTATAGGTCCTAGGGCCAATAGCCTATAACCTACCTACAAACCGATACACACCCACATGTACCTGTTGCAATAATTGCTTTGTGAGGTTGACTGAGTGTGATGGTGAATGTGTTGGTGAATGTGTCCGAGTTCTGTATATGTGTGATAGCTGCATGTATGCTTATTGAGTGTTACTGCTGATGAATCCAACCCTTGAATGAACTGTAGTACTACCTGAAGCTGTATGCCTAAACAGCACAGTAAGGTGTATGTACACATGTCCTGGAACCACTGTATTGTTTGTTCCCTGTAGTCCTCCAGATGACATACCTCAGGCATAAGGTCTTGTAACTACTGACACACAGTACTGTATGGTACACAGATAAAGGTCATGTGTGTTGCCATACTTTGTGTCTGGTATGTATGTCTGATGTGTGTGTGTGTATGCCTGTACCATGGCGTCGGTCATATGTGTGTTACAGGATATAGGTGTGTATCTAGCAACATGTATAGTGTAGTACAGCAGTATGCCACCCATATTGACGAATGAGCACATGTTAGGCAGGGGTTTGCCATCAATGACTAGTGTGGTATGCTGGTAATACTGTGACTGGACCCTACAATCATTGCAATGGATTACATGTTACGTTATGCATTAGCATGATATATACCCCCTGTGGCTAGGTGGTGCATTGTGTCGCATACAGTGTGCCATATACTGCTGTATAGTCTTACATACTGGTTTATCTTTGTTGCTGTGCAGAACATGGTTTGATATATGGAGTGTGCCAGGCACTGTCAGGCAGTTGCAGGTTGAGCACTGATATGTGGTATTGAAAGTGTGTATCCTTTGACAGACAATAGGTTGCTATATATGGCAATTAAATGATATCCGTACTTTAGAATATTAAGTGTGCCACTTGACTTGCTCACACATATTGTTTCTTTGTCTTCCAGGGTAATGGCCCATCATCGTAATCCCTCATACAGCACAGCAGAGGATGAAGTGATAATGGGCACCATGGTTCAGCACTACACCATGCTGTTCTCAAGAACCAGCCAGGACCAGCATGAGCGGACTGCACTGTGGCAAGATCTTGTCCGTAGGGTAAATGACATAGGCATGTATAACCGGACATATGAGCAGGTACGCCATCACTGCAGTGATTTAATTAGACATGTCCGGCAGCATGCGTCTGATATCCGTAGACAACAGCTTACCACAGGTGGTGGGGTAGCCATCCACCCCCCCCCCTTCACCAGAGTGGAGGAGCTACTCCTGAGCCAGGTGGCTCCAAGCCAACAACAGCAACAACAACAACTGACATGCATCATCATGGAGACCGGAGCCACCCAGCAAGTTGACATGGAGCGTGCAGGTAACATGGCATAGATGTACACTACTGTTACCTCTATTGGTAGATCATGCTTATGTGAGATGTGTAGTGTGTAGTTACAAGATGTGGTGCCTAGTGTTGTGCAATAATAATATTTTGGAATATAATATGCAGGCCTGTGACTGTCAACAGTCGTACTACTGTAAGACTGCAAACACACAATAGCAATGCCACAGTTGTTGCCACTGACAAACTGTCTCATACCCTTGTAGGTCCCTCTGGTGTGACAGCAAGGCAGCAGACCCATGCTGGTGAGTGTGCTCTACATTTATTACTGCTAAATAAATGTGCATGTCATAGGTGAGGTGTAGGCCATGTACACATCACACACCAGTGCATAATGCATGCTGTGCATGTTTGCTGTGAGACTATGCACATCTCAGTAATGTGAGTAGCTGACTCAAACACATGCAATACACAGAGCATCCCACACAATTGTGGCAACACTGTAGTGGACGTTGGATAGGCACAGTCGATACACATGCACACAATACACACAACTGTGTCATACGCAGTACATGTTAACATGCTACACATGGCATATTCATACACACGCTGTAAGGTCACACTTCAGTATCCCAAATGTCATCAACACAGCACACATAACATACCTGAGGGGTAGAGTCCTCTCATGTGGCTGTGCGACACTCTTCAACACATAACACATTAATCTTAGGTAATGCCCCCTACCCTTACGAACCATTGTAACAACTGTGCGTGAAATGGTGAATGTAGCCATGGTACTGCAGTTCAGGTACAGCATGCTATGTGCTGGTCTGGCACACATTAGTAGCCTTGAGTGACCACATGATGCTGCATGATAATGTCACATGGTACTACACCATATCCAGTTACAGTGGCCACAGTACTACACATATCATTAATTGCTATGCACCTCAATGTTGTGTGTGTGCAAACATATGCACCGATACAATATCTGCATAGCAATCACCATTTGTACAAAGTGACATACATGTCTTGTAATACTATTGAGTGTATAGGTCACATGACACACATTGTGTATGTGTGAGGTTTAATGTTGCAGTTGTGTGGTAGCATGCCATGTCATGCTTGGCACTAGCATGTCCACAATATGTCCTACACTCACCATAACCACTGTACAATGTCTATGTTGAGCAATGGTATTCCATCAGGTATACATGCACCACTCATCCTGTGTGTATACATAGCATGCATGTGCTAAACCTGTGTCCACAATTGTCTGCTAAAGACACAAATGCTCTAATTAGAAATGGATATCTATGTGACACACTGATACACATCTAGCCATGGTATGTATACCTGTGAGTGATGATGCACAGGACATTGCAGAGACGTTAATACTCACACAGCAGTGTTGTGTCCATGTACACATTGCGTTCCAGGGTGAGGCCAATCACTGAACAAAACGCACATGCATCAAAGCCATGTATACTGTTATTAGCAAGGGCTGTCTACACTCACACTGCATACTGTTGAGCAACACACGTCCTGCATGTTGTAACGTTTGATATAAATATTTGGCTTGTGATACTGTACCCTATCCATCACACGCTATTGAGTATGTTCTGGATTGCTGGTGGTTTGTGTGTGTCTGTGTGTGTCTGTTGTAGTGAGGAGTGTATATGTGTTCATGTGTGCATGTGTTCATGTGTGCATGTGTGCATGTGTTCATGTGTTCATGTGTGCATGTGTGCAGACATCATGTACAGGTCGTAAAGCCTGTCTTCCTCTCACAGGTGCTGACTTTAGGCTGGTTCAATTCAGCGGGCAAACCAATGTAACTGAGCAAAATAGTGATGGTGATGATGATAGGTGTGTTGAGGCACAGGCATGTTTGCCAGGGTCTGTCGTTGGGCCGCCAATCGACAGTACACAAGTGTCCACACCATCCATGCACACAGTCATACTGCCAATACATACATCACCAATGCCCTTAGCTGAGGGACAGCATACAGCCAGCATTGGTCAGGACAGTGTGGTATCCATGGCACATGCATCACAACACAGCAGCCATACCCAGATGTCTGGAAGGATATCACATAGGCAGATGTCCAGGGGTTCTCAATGGAGCACTGCTGCTCATCATGCCACTGGCAGACGTGCCACAGGTCTGACAATGTCACGCATGTTCCAGGCTGTCATGGAGGCACAGGCACGTATGGAACGGTACACCAGACAGGGACTAAGGGCACAGAGGGCACATAACACCGCTTTAACTGACAGTATCCGTGACCTAGCAAGTGCCATCCATAATTACACTGAGGTCATGGATAGACATTGGGGTAAGACATTAGATGTCCTCCACAATGTCATGTCCATGTGTCAGGACAGTGCGGGATGGGTGAGACATCGACGTGGACATATGCCAGCAACATCAGAAGCTGGAAGTTGCCGCTGATGTCCCTCAAGTCACAGCCGCTCCCGTAGTGCCAGTTCTAGCCCCAGCAATGCTGGGGGTGGGCTATCCATAGACCGTCCTAGAAGACCATGTGCACATGGCTCTGGACAGTCCCAGCAAGGACCTGGGTCCAGTGTACATTCATCTACCTCTGGGGATAGTACCCAGTCTGACTTAGTACCTGATAGTGTCAGTAGCACCCCTGCCAGGCACAGGTACCGAATCCGTGGCCAGAGACGGTGATCTGTAATTCCTGGCAGGTACAGTTTGTGGCTGTCCCACAAATACCCGTATATGGCAGCCACATGGTGGAACTGCGTGCATGCAGACACACACACAGGAGCCAGTCACTTAGGGCTAACACATACCTGCACACATTACATCAACATTGGCCCATAGTAGTACTCTCGCCACACACACACACACACACACACACACACACACACACACACACACACACACACACACACACATGTCGATTGGATGGCTCACTGTAGGCCTCTGGCAAACCAACGACACACCCTGTGCATATGATGAAACCTGGGCCACCTCCTGTCATCTGTAACATCGATGCAGGAACAGGCTACCATGCACAGGTTGACTTTATAGCAGTACAGCAATGTTACCATGTTGTCAGCAGTAGAGTGTAATGATATGCTTGAAGGTGTAGCTGAGCAGGCATGATACATTAAAGCTATGATTGTCATTGCAGTATTGTATACACCAGTGTTAGTTAAAATAGTGTATTGTCTGCCCACGTGCCACTTGGCTGATGTGTGTAGTATTGGCAGCATGTGTTAGAGAGTGGACAGTAGGTGTGGGATGTGTGTAGCACAGATTTGCAGGTGTACATCTGTGAACATGGTGGAGGTGCACTGTCTGCATGTACGTGCATACTGGACACATGGGCAGGGTGACATGCCCTGTATCACACAGTAACACTACAAAGTTTCTATTGGTGGCCAGTATGCATTGTACTACACACATTTCTGAACCTGACTACACATGTGTGCATGACATGGTTTGGCACTGTGCTGTGGGTGATACTGTTACTATCTGGCATTGTTCTGCATTCTGGTGGTATACATAACTTCAACAACTTGACCATAACCAATCATTAGATGATGTCTTCACGAGTGACACACAGCTGTAGGACACACAGCAAATTTTGCATCCTTCAGGTACTATACTATGCCAGTAATCAGTGGTATTCACCTGCCCCCGTTACTGAGACTACTCCTGTCTGGCATATAGCTCTCTTAGGTACAAGCAATCACAGTAGGGATATGTCCGTCCACTTCTGGTAATGCATACTGTGGCCTATAATGCATTCTCCAGATGGCAGACACATCTCCACAAGGGTACCATACAGATAACTGTTGTCAAACCCATGCTGTAAAGCTATTATCCAAATTAAGCATAGTCATCCACCTTTACAGAACATAGTATCCCCACAGTACCACATAAGTAGTAGGCACCAACATGATGAACAGGTACCGATGTGTACATGCAACCAAGTGTTACGTCTTCTCTCCTTTAATAATCATGTTTCCTAAGGTTTTTTGAAATACCTCGGTGGATCACAGAAGCAATAAGGGGTTTGCATGCATATCCACAAAGGTTGTCGTACACCTATAATGAATAGCCATCATTGACAGACTTTGCTGTGTTAGAACCGGTCTAACATATACCTTGGCCATAAAACCTCACTCACACAATTAAATAGTGACCTTAATGAGTGTGTGTGACATGGATGACCTAGGCCAGGGATCACTGCAGTGGCTGGCCTTGTCACAAGCATACAGATGTGACCTAATGTCTGGGAAGCAGCAGCACAGTCTGGCAAAGATGACAGTTGCGTCCTTGGAGACAGCAGAGTTCACACACATGCAATAATTGTGGTAACATGTACTTATATGTATTTGCCACACAGCTACCTCACATGTGCAATGCATACTGACATGTCATACAGTAGTAAAAGCAAAACCCACTCCACATTGACCAACAGTACCGCACACATAGAGAACACACACTCACTGAGTGCAGGATTCAAACTACTACCTAACTACTTCATGATACTAGAGCAGTACGCATTAACACGGCATGCTATACACATCACTGTGAGCTCTCTTTTCCACAGGTATGTTTGAAGGATGGCATCATCAGACCTGACAAAGATTAGTATACCACTTTTAAGGTGTATGAGTACTCTCCAAAAAGGTAGCTCCTCTCCAAGGAGATCACACACAAACAGACACACAAACACACACACACACACACACACACACACACACACACACACTTGTCAAGTGCAGGATTCAAACCTCTACCTAACTGGTTTATGACACTACAGGAGTACGCATTTACATGACGCGCTATACACATTACTGTGAGTTCTACTTTCCACAGGTATATTTGTAGATTGGTGACATCATCTGACCTGACAAAGATTAGTATGCCACTTTTAAGGTGTATGAGTACTCTCCAAAAAGGTTGCTCCTCTCCAAGGAGATCACACACACACACACACACTTGTCAAGTACAGGATTCAAACCTCTACCTAACTGGTTTATGATACTACAGGAGTAGGCATTTACACGACGCGCTATACACATTACTGTAAGTTCTCTTTCCACAGGTATGTTTGAAGGATGGTGACAACATCAGACCTGACAAAGATTAGTATACCACTTTTAAGGTGTATGAGTACTCTCCAAAAAGGTTCTTCCTCTCCAAGGAGATCACACACAAACAGAATAACACACTTGTCAAGTGCAGCATTCAAACCCCTACCTAACTGGTTTATGATACTACAGGAGTACGCATTTACACAATGCACTATACACATTACTGTGAGTTCTACTTTCCACAGGTATATTTGTAGATTGGTGACATCATCAGACCTGACAAAGTTTAGTATGCCACTTTTAAGGTGTATGAGTACTCTCCAAAAAGGTTCTTCCTCTCCAAGAAGATCACACACAAACAGACACACACTTGTCAAGTGCAGCATTCAAACCCCTACCTAACTGGTTTATGACACTACAGGAGTACGCATTTACATGACGCGCTATACACATTACTGTGAGTTCTACTTTCCACAGGTATATTTGTAGATTGGTGACATCATCAGACCTGACAAAGATTAGTATACCACTTTTAAGGTGTATGAGTACTCTACAAAAAGGTTGCTCTTCTCCAAGGAGATCACACACAGACACACAAACACTCATCAAGTGCAGGATTCAAACCCCTCCCTAAGTGGTTTATGATACTACAGGAGTACGCATTTACACAACGCGTTACACACATTACTGTGAGTTCTACTTTCCACAGGTATATTTGTATGTTGGTGACATCATCAGACCTGACAAAGATTAGTATACCACTTTTAAGGTGTATGAGTACTCTCCAAAAAGGTTGCTCCTCTCCAAGGAGATCACATACAAACATTTGTCAAGTGCAGGATTCAATTGCTCCTCTCCACGGAGATCACACACAAACAGACACACACACACTTGTCAAATGCAGGATTCAAACCCCTACCTAACTGGTTTATGATACTACAGGAGTACGCATACACGACGTGCTATACACATTACTGTGAGTTTTCTTTTCTACAGGTATGTTTGAAGGATGGTGACATCATCAGACCTGACAAAGATTAGTATACCACTTTTAAGGTGTATGAGTACTCTCCAAAAAGGTTCCTCCTCTCCAAGGAGATCATATACAAATAGACACACACACACACACACACACACACACACACACACAAACTTGTCAAGTGCAGGATTCAACCCCCTACCTAACTGGTTTATGATATTACAGGAGTACACATTTACATGATGCGCTATACACATTACTGTGAGTTCTACATTCCACAGGTATATTTGTAGGTTGGTGACATCATCAGACTAGACAAAGTGGGTTACATTAGGTGACAATGGGTGGGCTACATAGAAGGAGTGTCTAAACACTTTGGCCATGTGATCATCAAAGAAGAGTGTACTATCTAACTGTGTCCCCAGGGCCTTCATGACTTTCTCCATGCATACTGGAGTACCACCTATGTGGTAATTTGTTTGCACTTCGTTTTAGCCAAAGGGGATGACTATACATTCTTTGACATTCTTCTTGGGGCATTGTTTTGACACCAGGTATCGGTCCCTGTAAGCCCCTTCTGGAGGATGTGTGAGTCGATTGTGGACCACAGTTAGCAGTCATCTGCAAACCTGTTCAGCCATACTCCTCCCATGCTTGCCTGTACCTCTGAGCAGTGTCTACTGAACAGGTGGGGTCCCAGGGCCAGGACCTGTGGGATGCAATTTGTGACTGTCTTAGAGTCGGACATGGCACCTGCAACTCAGAACATGTGTGTTTGATCTGTGAGCCACTTGGCCACACATCCTGTGACATAGCTGTTGATGTTCAGGCTGGTAAACGTGTCCATGATGACAGAGTGGGGAATGGTGTAAAAAGTCCTTAGTGAGGTCCAGGTGGGCTGCGTGGACTACTTTCACTTCCATCTATGTCCTTGGTAACTGTTTGTAGTAAGGCGGGGTTGTGTAGAATCCAGTGTCTGGAGGTCCCCAATGTCACTGTTTATGGGTTCCATGACATTTTGCTCAATAGCTTTGTAGACCAGGCTGAGTAGACGTATAGGGCAATGGTTTCCAGGTTCTGTTGTGGCACCCCCTTTGTGGGGCTGGATGACTGTTGATGTATGCCATTCTTTGGGTACATACCCTGTGGTATGATTGAGTCTGGCCAGTGACTGTAGGTGATGGTGTGGTTCCTTTTGTGCCTAGTGTAAGACGCAGCCTGGGACACCATCCAGTCCCATTGATGCTGTGTTCTTGGCTTTGGAGAGGGCTGTCCTTACCTGCATGTCCATGATGTCTGGGGCTCTGCATCCTTCTGTGATGGACACAGGCCCTTTTGGGGGTGATGGGGGGAATTTGCACTGAACTTGTCCCCCAGGATGTGGACAATGAAAGTTGGCTCAGTGTATTCCTTACCATTTGTCAGTAGCTGACAGCATATTTGGAAGTTGACACCTACATGTGTGGTATAGCTACCGCAGGCTTTGTGGTTGTCATTCTTACAGTCCTTGGCAATTTGTCTTTTGAAAGTGTCCTTGAATTATTTTATGAGCAATCATTGCTTCTTCCTAATAATGATCAGTGATGCCTTTCCTTTAGTGAAGTTGGCTGTATCAGGTGTTAGTTTCCTCCTTCTGTTGTCTAGCTTGTTTATGGGCAACTACCACCAGATTGTTTTCTTATTTTTGGAGAAGTGCATCTTGGTTTTATTTGTGATGTGTCGATCCATGCATCCCTGTAGATGCTCATAGGATTCACTTGTAACTGATTCAGCAGATTGTATACCATTATCCTACAGCAAGAGGTATTTTGAACTTTCCACTTTTGTCTTGGGACGTGTGCAGTTTGCTTTTGAAAATGTCTTCATAGTGGTTTCATTGACTAGGTGAGGGGGCGAGATGTGGATGTCCAGTGTGATTACTTTATGATCTGATATTACCAGCGAGGGCTTTATCTCTGTTGTGGAACACTGTTACCCCATGTAGGTGATGATCATCATCTAGTGGGCATGGTGACCAGCTGTTCCAGGGTGTTAGAGCTTTTAAACTCTAGGAAACATTGGGCAAAGGACATTGTACACAAGTAATTCTCACACTCACTGTTTGGGTAGTTGTAATCACCTCATATAATGGTGTTTGATAGGACCTCTATATTTTCCACTGTTCTCAGGAATACTGAGTGAGGTTCCTGTGATAAGGTAGGTGATCTGTAGCAGGCTACAATCTGATAAGCATCTTTGCCCAATGTTAGTTGCACTTGCATTAGTCTCCAAGGCCTCATGCTGTGCCACTAACCTGAAGGTGTGGGTATCCATATGGTAAATGGGTACACCCCTTCCTTTTGTATTTCACTCGTGGTTTGGGGTCCGAAGGTCAGGGGGATTGTGAGTGTTTTAAGTGGAGCATGTCCAACAGCTCTGTGTTTGACATAGCTTTGTATGTTAGGCAGTGAACACATCTGAGTAGGTGATATGCAAGGGAGTACAGATGGAGCATTTTGAGATGGTCTGTGTATGGCATGTATTTCTGGCCAGTAATGCTCTTTGTGAGGTATTGCTGCAGGCTTTACAGTTGTTGTAGTTGTCTTGTGAGGTACATAGCAAAAGTGGCGTTGTACTCTGTTATAGTTCTACTGAGTGATGAGTAGTGGAGAACAATGTCCTCTTCTATCCTGCATGAGACACATTTTGTGATGAGGTGTGCCACATAGCAGGGTTTCCTGACTACCGTGGGGATGTGATTATCACACTTGTGTCCAGTGTACACCTGTGACCCAAGGTCCCTTGTCACGCTTTCACTGTTAAGTATACTACCGCCTATGTTGTAGTTTTTGGCTACAGAGATTTGAACAAAGGGGATGACAATGCACCTTTTGCATTGAGCTAGAGCCCATGGCTTTGACAACAGCCATCTGTCTCAGTGAGGCCCTTTTGTAGGATGTCCACATCTTTAGTGTTTACAATTATGGTTCCTAGTTTGCAGTCCTCTGGTAACTTCTGTAGCCACAGCCCTTCCATGTTAAAGTTTACTTTAGGGAAGTAGATACTAAACAGGACAAGACACAGGACTGGACCTTGTGGTACTGCACTCATCACTGGTCCAAAGTCATACTTGGAGTCTGCTACTTTCACAGTGTGTCTTCTGTCAGTAAGCCTGTTGGCAACCAATCTTGTGACATAGCAATTTATACCTAGTTTAGTGGGTTTATCTATATTTACAGAGTGTGGGGTGGTGTTGTAAGCTGTGGCAGGATCAACCTAGGCTGTGTGAACCACCTTACCCTTGTCAACAGTTCTGTTGACTGCTTCAATGTCATCTATCAGGTTTAGGTGACATGATCTGCATTTTACAAACCCAACATGGTTGTGTCCAGGGTTTGGGGATTACAAATGTAATTGTTTATATGTTGTATGATGATACATTCCATGGCCTTGGAGAGCGGGCTCATCAGACTAATGGGGCGCTATTTCCTGCGGTCTGTGGTGTCTCCACTCTTGTGTACTGGGATAACCATCACTGTACACCATTTAATGGGCACAAAGCATGAGGTGAGGCTATGACTGCACATGGTACGTTAGTGTGGTGCCTGTTTGTTCTGTGGTTTGTATGGAACACAGCCTGTAATGTTATCTGGTCCCATGGCTGCTGTGATACTGGCTTTGGAGAGTGTTTTTTACCTGTGCAGCCCTGATGACAGCAGCTCTGCAGTCTTCCATTATAGAGGTGTACTCTTTCATGGGTGAGAGGGGGGTACAGTTAACAGTGGTCATATCTACCAGGATGTTGGCAATATCAGTTGTGTCTGTATATTTACTGCCATTGAGCTGTAACTCAGTACAGATCTGAGTGTAGCCATGACATGGACCTGTCCGTTGGGCAGAGATCTCCTGAGTAGACAGTATGCAACAGAGTACAGATTGGATTATATTCAGTCTTGCTGCAATGGGCAACTGTTTGAGGCCAGAAATCCTCTTGTTAGGGTACTTCAGTGGTCTTTCTGGCTGTTGAACGTGCCTAGTCTGATTCATCGCAGGTGTGTTGTGGTACTCTCCGATGAGTCTGATGACTGCTGAGTACTGGGAACCTCCTTTGACCTACATGCTCAGACCTTGGCAGTTTATGAGAACACATAGCATGATTTTCTGACAAATTTGTGAATGTGTTTCTGGAAGTAGAGATGTCTATCCACATTTTTCCATAGATCACTTATTATCACCTCTGTATTTGGCATAAGTGTGTGAGCATGCCCAGTATGACCTTTCATTATGTTGTTGCCTGACATTTGTTTCATTTTATGTGTGTGAGCATGCCCAGTATGACCTTTCAGTATGTTGTTGCCTGACATTTGCTTCGTTTTTTAAGTGTGTGAGCATGCCCAGTATGACCTTTCAGTGTGATGCTGAATGAAATCCACTACATTTGTTGGAGTGTGTGAGCACACCTAGTACTGACATTTATACTATATGTGTATGGAAAGTCAAGCTGTATCTTTACAGCAGGGCTCACCTTTGTCTCATAGATCAACAGGGATCATGCTGTGCCTGCAGGGCTTCCATGAGACACTTTGCATAGACTTATCAACATTTCTACATCCAGGGGGGACAGCTATTCTTTGTACATTTCTGCCCAGGGGCACACTTGATTGTTACTGTGGGTGTACATAGGATGAAAGTTTCACCTGACACTTATACACATTTGCTATGCCTGCACTGCTATGTATCGTACACCATTTCAGCCTGTACTGTTGCCTATCGTACTGGCTTGAGGCATACTACTGTGCTACAGATCCTAGCGTCCAATGTCACATATATCAGATTGCGACTTCATAGCCTACACAACCCACATCACACCACCTGGCCTGATGTTCTCTGTCTGCATAGGCCTGTGGGGGAGGTTACCCATATGCCTCTTTAGGGAAATGATACAGCATTACTTTGTGTTTGCATTACTGTACAATTGTCCTGCTGTGTCTGTGCCACTGAAATGCTACCATGGCTTAGTGGTTCAGTACTGTGACTATAGTGCACAGTATCCTGGGTTTGAGCCCTGTCACTGCTTTTTATTTTCATGCTGGGCAGAGCAGATTGCTTAAGGAACAGTAAAGCAAATATGAGCATGTTTACCTGACTTTGCTCAACTTTGCACGACTTTGCACAACCTTGGCCAACATTGTGCTAGTTAGCACGGGTGATTTTGTTTACATGTACTAAATATTGTTAGATGCTGCTTAGCACTGCTTTATATTGCTTAAAACATGGCAATCATGCCTCCGGTGGTGCTGCAGGGCTGCCTATGTTGGATGCACATACTACACTCCCTATACATGTTTGGAAACAGGTAGTGTCAAGTTAGGCATCCCTTTTATTTTATGTGCGAGTCAGAGGGAGGTATCATTTCCAGGGTTCCTACTGAGCCAGTGTATGTGCTATGCGTTGCCTCGTAGCCAAGGCATACTGGGCACGCCTCTTTCTGCCTACTGGGGCAGGCTCAGGTTGTTCCTCCTCCGAGTCACGCTGTGCCTGTGCAGGCTTTGGCAATGGTTGGGAGCTGTTTGGCCCTGCCACATGTTGTTCCTGCTGCAGCTGTTTTCGCAGGATCATATTGTGTAGCATGGCACATACCATGACAATTTTGGTACATGTAGTTGGTGAGTACTGCAAGGCTCCACCGGATGTGTCCAGGCACTGGAACCGTGACTTGAGCATCCCAAACACGCACTCGATTACATTTCGTGTTTGTGCGTGTGCCTCATTATGGAGTTCTTGTTCAGGTGTGTGTGCATTTCTGATGGGTGTCATCAGCCACGGCTCCAGTGCATATCCAGCATCCCCCACTAGGTGACCGTCAGGGATGTCCCCATTGGCAAATGTCTGGTACAGCTGCATCAGATGCCAGATATGGGAATCGTGGTAGCTTCCAGGGCAGCCAGCACACACATTCAGTATTATGCCCTGGGCATCACACATGACCTGGCAGTTGATGGAGTGGAAGCCCTTGCGGTTGATGTAGGCCCTACCCTGCTCACCGGCTGGTGCTTTGATGTGTATGTGCGTGCAGTCAATTGTACCCACTACCTCAGGGTATTCCGCTATTTGCTGGAAGAGACGCATATTGCAGGCCAATACCTCACGGGAATTGGGGAAATATACATGATCACCGACATGTGCTGACATGGCATTCAGGAACTAGTGCAGTACCCTGGATGCTGATGCCTGTGAAATCCCCATCATATCACCAGTTCGTCTCTGGAAGGTACCTGTTGCTAGTATTCTTAGGCCAACACATACCTTGGTTTCCACTGGGATGGGTTCCCCTCTGTTGGTTCTGTGTGTGAGGCGTGGCCTGCACAGCTCAACAATTTGCTGCAGGAGCTCTCTGTCCACTCTATAGCATTCCACAATCCCCAGCTCATGTAGCCCCTGGTAGGTTACACTGGGTCTGTAAACTCTTCTCCGTCTCCTCACTGTGGGTTGCTCAGTAACATCCGCAATGGCACCACCCTCAGCATTTTACACATGTTGCCTTATAATAGCAATGGCAGCCCCTAACATTTTTTTTTCTCAGTTAAGCTTTTTAAGATTTCACTTCTCTTTGTATACTGCAGTGTTGCAGTGTTTCTGAGTAAAACATGGGGGAATGTTGTTTGCAAAATTTTAAGTGCTGGGCTGGGCTAGTGTACTGCCTGTGTAATTGGCTGATTCTGATTGATTTCACCTGGCAGCTCTGCTAGTTCTCCTTGGTTAACTTCCTACTACTACTTTTCCTTCCTTTTCCCTTTTCTGTTTCCACAGGGGGCGGCGCCGCACAAACAAGCGCAAACATGCACACACGAGCACACAAGCACGCACACAGGCTTAGGCGGGTGCACATCCGCGCACACAGGCTTACTCAGCTTTACACAGGCTTACATGGGCGCACACACGTGCACACAGGCTTACACGGGTTTACAAGCGCACACACGCACGCACACAGTGTAAGCATCTTTGCAAGAAACTTTTATTGTAGCCACAGTGTACGCCTTTGGTTTCTGGGTTTCAGTTCAGACAACTGTAGACACGCCTCTTCCAGTCCTGAGTAACTCACAGCAAACACATGCCACTCTGCTCAATAAGCTTACAGTCTTTGATACATACCCCCTCATGATGTCACCTATCTACTACTCTGATACTCCCCTAATCCTACTCTTACACTGTAGGGACATGGTTCACATAGCAGGAAAAATTGGGATTCACTATCCTTATACTCATTTGCATAGGACTGCTTACTAATGCTTGGTTGCATCTCTCACACTGAGCTTCCCCCCTTAGCAACCACTACTCAGTAGCCATGTTGTCTTCAGCCTGCCATTCACTTGCATGGCAGATGTATATTTGTAATAAAATGCCTATTTTTCGCTTTTATTATTATTTTTTTTTTGGTTTCTAGAGCGCCACAAATTTGTGTGACGCTGTGCTACACTTAAACATCGGGGAAAAAAATATTACTTTTTTTATTTTTTTTGCAACACGTATAAATGACAATGGCCTTATATTTGGCCATTGGCATGCTTCCTCAACTGGATGCATCCTTTATTTGGAGTTATTATTGCTCCGTTTTGCTATTTGCAGAACGGTACTCAGTTACCAACCGAGTACATTTCTGCAAATAACACTACTCTTACTCGGACAGGTTAGTGTTTCCTGGATCGCAAATTTACCTCATTTGCATAGCTTTCAGCAGCAAATGAGGTAATTTGTATAACCTAACACTGTTAGAGTTTTAGGAACTCTCATGCACGCCCCTGCTGGCTGTTCCTGGATCACTCGGCAGACATATTGGTGACTGGAGTCTTAAACTACTCTTAGACTCCGTGCAAGCCTTCGTAAATCCAGCCCTATGTGTGGGTTCAAGAATGCACTTTCAGCCACCTCTTCAATGAAGTTGAATATAGATGTTTTAAGGAAAATGGATAATTTATAACTATCAAGCAATTTACTAATAGCAATTACCTTGTATAATTTTGCTTAACTGAACTACTGAACTGTTTTTCAGTCTATGTTATCAAATCTGTTATCTAAACTAACTATAGAAAGATGTTATGTCTTACAATAACATTCCATCTCTGTTGCTGATCTTCTTCCAGTCATCAATGATGGGGCTCGGAACCGAGTCGGCCTAATACCAAGCTCGCGTACACCAAAAACTCTCAAGCTAAGCTGCTACCCACAATGCCCTTCTCCCAGTTACCTCAGATCCAGTTTGCATGAAACATACAGAAGTAAAAGCAGATGCCATTTCTGCGCAAAAACCATGAAAACACCACAAGGACCCATAAGATCCACCAGGGGCCTTTGGTGGGGGACTGAGGGTGGGATGTGATGAATGGAAGAAGATCAACAACAGAGATGGAACATTATGGTAAGACATAACTTCTTTATCTGATGATGTTAATCTTCTTCCCATTCATCACTGATGGGACAGAATCCCAAGCTACCTGAAAAACCTAGGTGGCCCTTATGCAAGAACATTCCTCTGTACCATTGTGCCAATGGCTGCTCTTCCCCTGGAGACAATATCAAACTTGTAATGTTTGATGAAAGTGTAAGGTTTAGCCCAAATGGCTGCTGCACAAATGTCGTTCATACAAGCTCTGGAGTGAAAAGCAACAGACGTTGCTATATGTCTCGTTGAATGTGCTTTGATATTGATAGGTTTAGGCTCATTTGCATGTGAATACGAAAAAGCAATACAATCTCTGAGCCATTTTGATAAAGTGACTTTTGATACAGCATATCCCATTTTTGGTCCAGAGAAGGAAATGAAAAGTTGATCTGACTTGTGGATAGATTTAGTCCTGTCTAAGTAAAAACATAGTTGCCTATGTATGTCCAATGAATGTAGACAGTATTCTCCTTTATTGGAATAGTTTGGGAATCTGCAGCCCAATCCGCAGAATCCTTTACAAATGCATTCCATTAGCACCTGCAGGAATGCATGGATCGTGCTATCCCAAATAAAATCAAGACTCACTCCTCCAAAAACAGGAGACCGGTCTGGTGGACCCCGGCTATACAACAGAAGGAGGAAGCTACTACATGATAGAGCAAAATCCCAAAAAGGGAAGGCATCTCTGATCAGTATTAGCAAGAAACGTTGATCCCTCATAAAATCATCAAAGGCCAGCTTCGAAAGAAAAATTGCCCTAGACACTAAAGATAATCACAAGGCCTTCTTTAGTTATGTCAGGAACATGGGCAGAAACTCCCAGATATGCTCTGAATTGTTGCATAACGGTACAAAATATACCGAACCTACAGACATAGCCAACATCCTGGCAGACAGATTCAGCACAAACTCCCCCCCCTTCCCCCCCAAAGGAGCAAATGCCTATCCCAACTGAATGCAACCTCCCTGACATCACAGATGCACAGGTGAAAGCTGCCCTCTCCAAAGCAAAAAAACACAGCATCTATGGGACTGGACGGTGTCCCAGGCTTTGTCTTACACGAGTTCCAAGAAGAACTGAACCCTCACATTAAGTCACTGTTCAAACTTAGCCTTACTACAAGATATGTACCCAAAGAATGGCGTACAGCTACACTGGTCCCACTCCACAAAGGTGGTGCCAAAACGGACCCCAGAAACTATCGCCCCATAAGCCTGACTAGTCTGGTCTGTAAAGCTATGGAGCGTATTATCATGGAAGTCATAAACAAAGACATTGGGAGCCTCCAGACACTGGACCCTACCCAATTCGGCTTTGTTAAGGGCAGATCTTGCATCTTAAATCTAGTTGATTTCTTTGAAACAGTTACCAAAGCCAAAGATGAGGGTAAGGTAGTCCACACAGCCTACCTGGACCTCGCAAAAGCCTTCGACACAATACCCCACTCGGGCATCATAAATAAGCTTACCAGCTTAAATATCAACCCCTATATCACAAGATGGGTTGCAAACTGGCTCAGAGATAGAACCCACATGGTCAGAATCGCAGGTGCCATGTCCGAATCCAAACCAGTTACAAGTGGCATCCCACAGGGCTCAGTTCTGGGACCTCTCTTGTTCGGTATATACTTCTCTGAGGTTCAGGCTAACACCAGGGGATTATGGCTGACAAAGTTCGCAGATGACTGCAAACTGGGGGCCATAATCGAATCTCCAGCTGACACAAGCATCCTCCAAAAGGGTCTCACAGAGACGGATGCTTGGTGCCAGAGTCATGGCCTCAAGCTAAATGCTAAAAAGTGCATAGTCATCCCCTTTGGGAAAAACAAGGTGCCCACAAATTACCACATAGGTGGTAATCCATTAAGTACGGAAGAAGTAATTAGAGATTTGGGGACCAACGTAGATAGTGATCTCTCCTTTGATAATCACGTTGCCAAAGTGGTTAGAAAGACCTTCTATATAGCCCACCTTATCATGAAAGGGTTTGCATCTAGATGAAGAGAGGTCATTGTGCCCCTCTACTCGTCACTCATCAGGCCCATAATTGAATACAATGCCCCTTTTGGGATGTACCTTACCCGACACCTGCAGCAACTGGAGAGACCCCAAAAGTACCTCACCAAGAGGATCATGGGCTACAAAAAGATGTCCTATGCAGCTCGACTAAAGAAACTCCAGCTCTACTCAGTTGCTTACCGACTGCTCAGAGGCGATCTATGCCTGACGTACAAAGCCATGTCAAACCCAGAATTAATGGACATGCTCCACCTCAAAAAATCCAAGTCCCTCAGAGCTACACGCTCCAGGGACCTAAACCTCAGCACAAAAATAAATAGGACATGCTGGAGGGACAGATTCATTTCCCAGAGGCTCCCCTCACTCTGGAATAGAATCCCAATTCATGTTAGACATAGCCCCTCGCTGACCCTCTTCAAGCGAAATCTGGACGCGTGGATGGGAAATCGCAAATTCACCCCTGGGATCTCTTCTGTGTCCCTGCTAGACAGAGGCACAGTAAACTAATCTTAAAAGGGTACCTTCTGTGACCTACTTTACAGAGGCACAGTAGGCTAATCTAATAGGGAGGCGGAAGCCAAATACACTCTGGCTAGGCTTATAAATGCCCTAGGGCAGATAGCCTAGTATCCACCTATGAAAAACACTGGGAGTTCAATGGATTGGTTCACAGAGAAATCAGAAATCACTTTGGGAGAAAAGATGGATTAGTACGTAGTGATACTGTGTCTTTATGAAACATTAAATATGGGCTCTTGATGTATAAGGCTTGTAATTCTGATATCCAATTAGCTGATGTGACAGCCACCAAAAATAGAGATTTCCATGATAGAAATTTGAGATCACATTTTGCAGCAGGCTCAAAAGGGGGTAAAGAGAGAGACTGTAGTACTAGGGAGAGGTTCCATGCCTCTAAAGGACACCTGATTGGAGGTCTGCTATGAAACACTCCTTTAAGAAAGGTCTTGCATAGGTGGGTGGAGATAAGTGGAATGCCCTCTAAACTGTTATGAAAATTGGAAATAGCTGCTAAATGGACTCGAATGGTAGAAGCTGATGCTTCATTCTAAAAAAACTCAGAAATGTATTGAAGTATAACAGAGACAGGAGCTGAGAAGGGGTCTAGCATCTGTTCTTTAGACCAAAGAGCAAACCTTTTCCATTTATTTCTGTAAAGTTTTCTGCTGGATGGCTTAAGAGAGACCAGAATAATATTTCGAACAGGTGAGGAAAAGGTTTCCTGCCTGGTGACTAACGGAAGTGGAGAAACCAAGCTGTCAGCATGAGAGTGGACAGATTTGGGAAAGTCAACCCTTGGGGTGAGAAATTAAGTCTGGACGAGTGTCCAGGATCCATGGAGGTTGTCACAGGTGAGGTCGGAGGAAGGGGAACCACACTTGGCAAGGCCAGAATTTGGCAATGAGGATCACCTTGCATCTCAACCGAATTGCTTTCTTCAAAAATAGGGGTATCAAGGGAATTGGAGGATAAGAATAGAGGACACCGGTGGGCCAATCGTGAGTCAGAGCATCTCTCGGGGACTCCCCCTCTGGAGGAAAGAGGGCAAAGAAGCTGCTGCATTTATTGTTCAAAGGGAAAGCGAAGAGATCACAGCAAGGCTGGCCCCATCGGCTGAAAATTTGTGCCATCACGTTTGGATTGAGACCACTTGTGTGGAAGGAAGATACATCTGCTTAGCCTGTCCGCAATCACGTTGGATCTCCCTGGGATATGTATTGCTATAAGAAAGCAGTTGGAAACTATCGCCCTGTGCCAAATTCTCATGGCTTCTCAACAAAGGGGGTAGAATTTGGTTCCTCCTTGTTTGTTTATGTACCACACTTCTGACATATTGTCTGACTGAATCGCAATCATTCCCGATGGAAGGAGTGGATGTAATGTCTGCAACACCAGCAGCACTGCTCTCAACTTCAGAACACTGATATGCAGGTTGGCCTCTAAGCTGGACCACGTGCCTTGGACTGTCTTTCCCTGAAAATGGCCCCCTCACCCTATCAGGGAAGCATCTGTGGTCACTGTGGCATTGGGTTGAGGAGTCTGAAAGGGGCGACACCAAAGTTCTGCGTCTGGCCTCATCCACCAGAGGAGATCTTGCTTGCAAGAGTTGGTAATGAGGATCTGTGAGTTTAGGGTGTGGAGATTTGCCAACCATTGGGACAACAGGAGCCATTGTAACAGTCTCATGTGTAATCCTGCCAGAGGAACAGTTGGAATGGCCACCGCCATGGACCCCAGAGCCTGGAGAACTTCTCTTGCTAACACCTTTCTTTGACAGAGTATCACTCGTACTTGCAATCTTAACCTCTGAAACCTGTGGACTGGTAGAGATACCAGGCATGTTCGAGTATTGAAAACTGCCCCTATAAATTCCAGCTGTTGGGCAGGTTGTAAATTGGATTTCACCTAATGAACTGTGATGCCTAGGGACTCTGCTAGTGAAAGTGTGTAATGTTGGGCCATGGTCAGAAGACGCTTGGTGTGGGCGGAAAGGAGCCAATCATCTAAATATGGAAACACCTGGAATCCTTGAAGTCTCAGATGAGCTGTCACCACTGCGAGGCATTTCGTGAACACTCTGGGGACCATCGAGAGACCAAATGGCAGGACTCGGAACTGGTAATGATTGGCTCCTAACTGGAAATGAAGGAGACTCCTGGAACATTTGTCCATTTTGATGTGGTAATACGTATCCCAGAGGTCTATCGAGCACATCCAAACATCCTCCCGTAAAAAAAGGGAGAATGGATTGAATAGTGACCATGTGGAATTTGGTTTGAACCACTGACATGTTTAGATGGCTGAGATTCAGAATGGGTCTCTAGTCCCCAGTCTGTTTTGGCACCAAAAAGAATCTTGAGTAAAAACCAGATCCGCACTGGTCTGGGGGGACTGGTTGGATGACTCTTTTTTGACACAGCTTTCTTATTTCTGAAGCCGCTTTTTCCCTTTGACTGGGTGGAACATCGGGAAGGTTCTTTGTAGGCATTGGACGGGATGTTAGAGGGATGTAATCGCCTCTGGAGATTATTCTCTGCACTCACTGATCTTTTGTAATAGAGCACCAGGCAGTTTGGTGCAAAGAAAAACGAGCCCCGACTGCTTCCAGAGGAAAGCAATTGGGCAATGCTTCAGGAGCGTTGAAAAGACTGCCCGGAGAAAGAATCCCTAGAGTCTTGATTTTGAGGACCCCCTCTTCCCCTAAAGGGTGTCTTCCACCATTGGAACCCCTTCTACCTCTAGGGGAATCCTCACCACATGCGTTATGGAAAGGACCTTGAGATTTTTTGTGCCATATTTTCCCAATCCTCTGGTTCCTGGAAAAAGAATGTTGGGGCTTGGAAAAACATAGGCCAATGGCAGACAAGGTCTTTCCATCCTGCTTGCATCTGTCCAGTGTGCCCTTTACTTCAGAACTAAACAAGGAAGATGGTTCAATAGGGGCGTTCAAAAAGGAGGACTTGAAGGAGTCCGCAAGGTCACAGATGTGCATCCAGGCATGAAGCCTCATGACTATGCCTGCACCCGCAGCTCTAGCCGCCCCTTCAGTTGCGTGGGAGAGCAACCTCATGGACGAGTTGGAGTGGCAAGTTGGGAGGCAACCTTGTCTCGTACCCCATCAGAAACTTGACCCACGAGGGCTCCGGAAAGTTTGGAAATCAGATCTCTTTGGAGTCTCGTGAAATGTGCCAAGTAGTTCAGGGACCTGACTGCAAAGATCGCTGAAGCATAAACTCACTTTCCTAGTCTGTCCACAGCTCAGGACTCTCTGTTGGGTGGATGAACAGTAGAACTTTCTTCCACTAGATCCTTTTTAGTGGCCGCCGCCACCACCATAGCATCAACTGGCAAGCCTCTAGACCAGTGGGGGTGCTCCTCTGGTGGGGAAAGAATCTTATCTGTTCTCTGGGGAATGGCCTCACTAGAATCAGGGTTCTTCCACTCATGCTGCACAATAAGCTGGACTAACTCGGCAGGTGGGGTCACCCAAGAGGTAGAAGGCCAAGAGCGAAAAGCCTGGAGAAAGACAAACTCCTCCGAGGAAGGATTAGAGGGCTTCTAGCCACCCCTATGTTTCAGTATTTCCAGGATGTCTCCAAAGGAGACAATGTCAGGGGCTGACCATGGGGACCCTTCCCCATCATCGTAGTCTGTATCCTCTGTGAGAGACTCTTCAGGAGAGTCAATGTGTTTCCTCTTACACTCCCACTTCCGAGGAGGTTCTTCAGCGGGAATATCTGAGGAAGACTTGGAAGGATGGGTACCCTGAACTGGGGTTTCCTGAGGCTTCTGCTCTCGGTGTCCTGGGGAGGTGGCCCATGGTAGCCGTAGCTTAGAGGGAGCAGGGAGAAGTTCCGACATAGGAGGAGCGCTTCCAGAAGCAAGCACTATCTCCATCACCTGGAAAGCAGGCCCACCCGAAGAGGAATGGGAGCCCGGAACAGAGTAGGACAATCTCGGAACCGGGGTCACACCCAGCTCTGTTAGACCTGCTCCCAGAAATGGAGCTTCAAGCAAGATCAAGGCAATGATCATCCCCGGATCCGAAGACGGAACCGATAAAAAACTTGGAACCGTGCTCAGAACCGAGGACTCCACCCCCCCCCCAACCATGAGTCTGAGGAAGGGACAGTTCCGATGGAACCAAAATGGGCTTCAGAATCAGCGGATCCAAAGTAGGAGCATAAGTGGGAGTCCTGGGAGAAATAGACCTAAACCCTGAAGTGGGATGAGGCTTAGGCACATTTGTTATCCCTCTGGCTGTCAACAGCTGATCGAGCACCACATTGAATTCAGAAAGACTCCTGGTGGACCTCGTGGACACTTCTAAAGGGGAGTTGGGTCGGTCCAGAAAGGGCTGTATGTCTGGCCTAGGAATGGGTCCAATGAAGGGGAGTACTGGGTCTGTGGTGTTTGAGTTATTGGCACCGTAGTCTCTAACTTGGAGACAGGTAATAGAGGAATCAGTGGCGTCAAGAAGGGACTCAGTGCCGAGGAGGCACTCAATTGTCGAAACCGCTTTTGGTGCAGTAAAAGGTAAAGTCAGTGCCTTAACTATTGTAGAAAGCAAGGTTGGAGCCGTAGTCGACAATGTAGACAGAGCTGGTGCGAAGGTGGTGCCGACGTTGAAGTTTCTGTGATATCTATGACCTTGGTTAAAGTGGCAACTGGAGCAGAGCTTAGAACAGAAGCAATAGATGTAGTCAGAGCTAATGAAGTAATCCTATGCTCCGATGAAGATTTGTGGGCCTTATGTTTATTAGACTTACCCTTATCACCAGCCGGTGAAGAGCGATCTGAATGGAGACGTTTTTTGTCCTTCACTGGAGGAGTTGAGACCTCCGACACAGAAAGGGCCTCTGAGAAAGGAGAAACTAACGGGCCTTTCAAAATCAGTTTGTTTTTTCTTTTATTCAGCATCCACTGACTAAAACTTAGGCAAATCTGGCAAGGAGGTTTCATATAAAGGTGAGAAACCCCCAGACAATACACACATTCATCATGCGAGTCACTGTTAGGGAGTTTGCCATTGCAAGAGGTGCAATGTTTAAACCCCGAAGTCCCTCAGACATTTCCATACACATGAAAACACACACTACTAGAGCTAAAAGGAAGGAGTGAAGAAAGGAAAGAAGATACCGACGATGGTATCAAACGATACCACAAGGGTAGGAGAGGGCATACCAACGATGGTATAAGAAATACCCAGCGGGTAGAGCTAGATAGATAAAAGAGGGTAAAAGAGTTCGATTAGGAAAAAACTTCAAAAAACACACAATTATCTATAAAATATAACACTTAGCTAGAGAGCTCGGTGAAACACTGCTATATGGCTGTGCGGCAAATGAGATCTGAGGTAATTGGGAGAAGGGCATTGTGGGTATCAGCTTAGCTCGAGAGTTTTTGGTGTACGCGAGCTTGGTATTAGGCCGACTCGGTTCCGAGGGCTCGGAACTGAACCCATCAGTGATGAATGGGAAGAAGATTAACAACATCAGATCTAATGTTTTACTGTTACCCAATGTTTTTATTTTTCTCTAACTGTATGATAAATCAATTTTCATTTTATTCTTTATTGTACTTACTGCTGCCTCTGTGACTGTGTTATGGATGAAAAGAGTGTCTGGACCTGTCCACCTACCCGGTTATCAAATAGAAAATAAATAAATAAACAAATAAGGGCAGCCCACCATACTTCTTAACTGTAAAAATTTTCGCAGAATGTCCTGATTTTTGCCTCATATTTTTAATCTGTTCCTCATAAAATTTGTGGTTTTCTAGCAAATTACTAAGGCTTGAAGTCACTAAAGAATGACATACAATTGAGTTTCAGACTTAATATCATTCAGAAAATGAATACCAACACAAAACCTGTTATTCTAGCAACTTCTAAGTTTATAAGAGTAGTATTTAAAATCGTTCCCTATTTTTGGGCCTTTGTCTCCCCATTATTTTAGGCTTTGTACAGATTTCTTGTACTAGGAGGTTGAGGGGTATGCAGCCCACCGTATCTTCATTAACAGTATTAAAAAGTCACAAATCTCCACAAGAATACACAGTAATTTAGGTCTTTGCAGAAAAAAAAACAGAGAAAGACCCCCCCCCCATCCCAGAATATATACTGGAGTCATCATACTTATAAGCATGGTTCAAGGAGTCAGTGAATACTAAATAAGACTGAAAGTCTCAGGTGCCTACATCAGAATTAAAAGAATGAATGATCTTCCAACAGTATTCTAGAACAAAGGCATGCATCCAAAGTGAATCTAATACGATTATGGAGCCTTACGTCTTCAGTAACAGACTTACTAAATGATTGGGTATGGTCTGTGTACTCACTTTATTTTTCAAAGCAATCAATGATTCTGATGAACTTTTGCCTGTCTACTGATATCTATGTTTCTTTATTCATCAATTTGGCTATCTCCTTGTTTGTGCATATATTTTCTGACACACACACACACATACACACACACACACACACACACACACACACACACACACACACACACACACACACACACACACACACACACACACACACACACACACACAAACACACACAGACACACACACACACACATTCATCTGCTTACCCATTGAGAAGGGTTCACCAAAAATACAGTCATGTAAGTAAACTTCCCATAACAGTTAAATGGAATGTATCCTGCCAAGGATCAGACATCCAGCTAGTATCCAACATTTCAAGGCACCTTCTACCTGCTCATATATCCAAGGAGGCAACAATGACATGCCTGCATAAAAGTAGACATGGGGGTGTTACAGTCCTAAAATACCGGATTATGTGCTAGAAGAAAGGGAAAAAATGCAAGGATGAAGGAAACCCCACCAAGGAAGAAAGATCAGGTAGAAGAATATACCCTAATAAGAAAATCTCCACAAGAATGATTAGAAGGAGGCTGGGAGGGAGGGCGTTAATACTGCAACAATGATCTACTTGAACATCTACTGTTCTGGTAAGTTTACTTATATAACTGTATTATGTTCATCATTAGATTACTGTTGCAGTAGTCTAAGCTATATGGGACGATTATCAAAGCTTAGCTAGTAAGGGTGGAGGAAAAAGAGCCAGAATCCAAGAGATCTTGGAGAATAGTCCTGGCAAAACCTGCTCCTGATCTGGAAAAGGAACTAGTTTTATAATGCTTATTGAAAGATGACAAAGATGCTGCCTCTGCAATACTTCTACAGTTCACACCTTTCCAAAAAGCTCTAGAAGTAGCCACGGCCTTTGGGATTGGCATAATAGTTAAGGTGCTTACCTTGCCGACACAAGGTGCAGAGTCTGATTCTCAAATGTGTAATTGGCTAGGCTTAAAATGGCCCCCAAGGCCAGTTAGCCAAGTACTAACCTATAAGTACAGTTTCTATAAGCCCTGGTAGAGTGCACTTTGACCTTGCTGGGAAGGGCCTTTCCATGATGAGAATAACAAAACTGGATAGCATGAGATAACCATTTGGAAAGTTCCTTCTTATCTTCCTGGGCACTGAACAGCTAATTGGAACTTCTGAAGTCCTTTGTTCTGTCAGAATAGTGTCCGAGTTGTCTGTAGACATCCAGAGTAAGCAGAATTCTCTCTCCATTTTTTTTTATTCATGAAAGAAAACAAGGAGATGAGTAGACTGATTTAGACTGCATTCTAATACCAGTTTTGGCATGGTAACACTGCTTTCAATGTCATAATCATAAAATTAGCCTTGTGAGCTGGTTTAAAAGGGAAACATGTAAGCTTCTCTAGTAAAAAGTTAAGATCCCAAGGAGGAATTCCCTGTTTTCTAGGTGGGCAAATGTTTAGTACCACCTTCAAAAACTGCTTTACTTAATATAAAGAAGAAAGGGGAGGATCTAAAAGCAAACAGGCAAAAATGGCCAAAGGAATCCAGTTAGATGAATAAGAATGGCTAAACATTAGCAATTCACACAGATATTGCATAACAAAAGGTGCTTCTATGTTTAAAGGGTCTTGGTTCTGTTTATGGCACCAACTAGAAAATCTCTATTTGGCCAAGAGGCAAGTTTGTTAGCCACCTTTAATACCTGCAGCATTTCCTCAGAAAACAGTGAATGACAGAAATCAAAATTCTATCATCCATGCTGTGAGATGAACAATTTATAGGTGAAATCTACCACACCCAATGCCTAAACAAAGCACCCCTTTTTGTTTAACTTATTAAATGGCATTAGTAGGAACAACCTCGCTGTATCAAGTGTCTTAGTCTGGAACACAGGTAGGTGACTACCCTGCTAATGTTCTTACCTACAATAAGGAAAACTGTCTTTAGTGTTTACTTATTTGAAATTAAATGGTGTACTTTATTTCTCTGATATTCCCACTACACTGTGACACACCACCACCAATACTTAACCAGCTAATACTGCAGGAATCACCTTTTTCCACTAAGAGATAAGTTTTCGCTGTTTAGAAGCCAAATTAAGGCAGATGAAAGAACTTACAATACATTTTAGTGGGGTTTCCTTATTAATGTCACTGAAATTGCATGTCATATGGACATATCTTGATTATCTGTTTAAACACATGGAGCCCATATTTTCAGTCTAGTTGAAAATCAAAGGCAGATCCAATGGAAGGCACGCTGACCAAGCAGATCCTTAAAAAAGAAGCACAGGCAGGCAGGCAATCTTGGGTCTGTGAACTGTCATACATAAGTATTATGACTGAGGTCCTCACATCAATGACAACTTCTTCCATTATGTCTAATAAGGTCTTTCTACTAGAAAGTTTTCTAATTTTTTGGCAATGGTCATTCTCTCTTTTTCTTTTACAACCAAAATTTTATTGGATAAAATATGGTTTACAAACTGGAAAGGAAGTCCAAGGTATACATGGTGAAAAAATATTCAAGTAGACAATATTAATGTATCTTAGTGAGTAAGAAAATACTTCTAAGCAAGTATTTGTTTAAGGAATGAAGTAAAATGAGCTGAGGTAAGAAAGGCAGCTTTTCTTCAAATGACTCAGTTTTGACCAACAATCCTAACATCTTTGTAGAAATCTGACCATTTTTACCACCTAGCTATAACACGATGCTTAAGATATGTGGGTGTAGATACCAGTAACTTCCGTAACCTGAGGAGACTGAGTCAACTTCCAATGTCTAGTGCATGCTTTCTTGGCAGCCAACGTGAGCAAACATAAAAGGTTAACTGCATCACTGTCTAAAGACTGGTCCCTATGAAGCTAAATTAAAAGTAATGATTTAGTAAGTGCAAGGAGCTGTGGGAATATTTAAACATATGTTGAAGAGTCTTCTTAAACTCCTCCAGAGCATAACAAATAATGTGAAGGCAGTTCCCCACTGCCAGACTCTGGTACTTCCACCAAGTATAGTCCACATTGGGCAATATTCCACATATAAAGGGAGTGTAAAAGTAGTTGAACATGCACTACCACCCAAAGACACTCAACTTTTGTGACTCAATAACATACCTAGGGTCTATGACCAGCTTCTGCCATACATCAGGAAGGATAGAAATCCCTAAATCCCTACTCCACTCAAGCTTGTTAGCAGCATTCCCTCTAGGAGTAATGAGCATCTTTTACAAGCAGCACAGAATACCTTTGCTAGGGGTCTCACTTGACCAGCTCCCTACTATTCACTAGACTAGTCTGGGGCAATCCCCATAGTGCTTACTGATTTAAGTCTATGCTGCTTGGCAGCCAGCATTCCATAAAGTTACACTTGATCATCTTGCATTCCTAAATAAGATATAAAGCTCTGCTGATCCATAAAACTATCACTGACTAACTGCTGCTCCTAGTAAGTTAGGCCTCTCACCCCTCCCATTATTCTGTTCAGATCTCACCTAATCGGACCCCCAAACAGGTTTCTCATTTTTAACAAACATCTAAATCCAGGTTCAAAAACAACCCTCTGGTGGGACTTGGATCTTCAGCATCTAAGCTGTGAGATGTAGCAATTCTAGTGCCAGTTGCAAATCTTGTTCTGATGCTGGAAGAGGTCTTCCAAGAACAGAAGGTGAAGTAATTTGACTGCTATCTTCTTGAGGTGTTGGAAAATACAGTTATGTAAGGAAACTTACAGTAACAGTAAATGTTTAATAGATCACTGTTACAGTAGCCTAAGCTATTTAGGTTGCATCTTCTTTAGGATATGACCACTGGACAGCTTTCAAAGCTTCAGTGCACCTTCCACATGCCCTAAATGCCAGGGACTCAAGCAAAGCCATATAAAGAGAGCAGTCTGGGTGCCTAAATCTTCAGAGCTTTCAAGAAGGGAGGCTAGATCCCTGAAAGCAAAAGTGCTAGGAAATATAAGCAATAATACATATTTGTAACTATATACACAAAGCTATATACATCCACACCCTGACAATACATAAAAAACAAAGGGGACAAAGGGAAGGGATGGCTACTGCTACAGTGATCCACCAGAACATCTACTGTTATGGTACGTTTACTTATTAGATCACTGTTGCAGAAGACTACGCTACTTAGATAAATTACCACAGCATAGGACTATATAGAGAGGAGGAGGAAGAAATTATTCAGGAGCCCCTGGAGAATGGTCCTAGCAAAGCTAGTTCTGGACCTGGAAAAGGAATCCTGTTTGTAATGTTTTGTGAAGATATGTTCAGTGGACCATATTGCTACTTCTGGGATATTTCTAGAGTCCACTCCTGTCCAGAAACCCATAGAATAAACCAAAAGCCTTAGTGGAGTGGACACTAACCTTGACTGGAAGTTGCTTGTTAAGGTTAGAATAGCAGAAAGAAACAGCAAGATGCAACCATCTACAAAGTGTCTGTTTGACACTGGTTGTCCTTTTTCATACCTTCATATGAAACAAATACCTAATCAGCTTTCCTGAAGAGTTTTGTTCTGCCGAAGTAACATCTAAGCTGCCTGTAGGCATCCAGAGTATGCAAGAGTTGTCCTTCCAATTTTTTACATTCTAAATAAAAGAGTAAATAGGACACACAGCCAGTCCAATTGGAGAAAAAAAAAAAACAACAGCTTGGCTAGGTTTTTCTTGTTGTTTTTTCCAATTGAATTGGCTGTGTGCCCTATTTACTCTTATTTAGTTGTTAGATGGGATATTTCGCAGATACTTAATGGTTAGGGGCAACAGCTCGGTACAGCAACCTTGTGTTTCTAAAGGTTGGCCAAACAGTCCACTTATGCTGTGCTGATGTCATAAGAAGACTGAAACATGCATACCCACAGCAAGTAGGGTTTGTTTTTATTGGCCTGAATTTGCCCATTAATTGACTTAAAAAGAAGTAAGTCATGGGCATTCAGAATCAGCATAAAGACAAAACACCTGGTATCCTTAAAGGGGTCATTTGCATTTATCCCATAATCCTCTCTTACAAGAGGTTTTAAGGAATCACACATTGAAAACTCTAGCTTGGCTAGGTTTTTCTTGTTGTTTTTTCCAATTGTTTTTACATTCTGGAAAGAATATAGGAAGAGAAATGGATTGGCTTAAGGCAAACTCTGAAACCACTCTAGGCATAAAAGAAAGACATGTTGTCAAAGAAACCCTGTCCTTGTGGAAAATAAGGTAGCGTTGACTCACTGTAAGAGCTTGTAACTCCGATATTCCTCTAGCAAAAGTCAGAGCAATGATTAACAAAGTTTTGCAAGTCAAGAATCAGCCTGATAATTTGGTTCAAACAGAAGGTGTTAGATTTTCATGCATAAAATTAAGATCCCAAGGAGGAGCCATCTGTTTTCTAGGTGGACAGATATGTAAAACCCCTTTCAAAGCCTGCTTGAATTTAGGGAAGGTAGAATGGGTGGCATCTAAGAGCAGACAAGTAGAAATAGTCAAAAGATGAATCCTGATGGATGGGTACGAAAGGACAGAGGATAATAAATCACACAAATAATCTAGAAACAGGCATCCAGGCCTTAAAGGGGTTCTGTTCTTAGAATGACACCAACTTAAAGATCTCTATTCCATTTACACATATAGGTTCATAGGTTCATAGGTTGGTACTAGGCTATCAGCCCTAGGGCCTATACAAGCCTAGCCATAACAATTCCCTGGCTATTTCTTCCCACATTATTTACTTTCCTGGACCCCTGTCTAGCAGGGCGACTGACGTGATCCCTGGGGTGAATTTCCTTTCTCCCATCCAATCGTCAAGGTTCCTCTTGAAGAGGTCCAAAGAGGCACTCTGCTTGACATGTATGGGCAATCTATTCCAGAGTCTGGGGAGTCTCTGGGTCAGGAACCTATCCCTCCAGCATGTTTTGTTTATTGTGATGACAAGGTTTAGATCTCTGGAGCGTGTAGCTCTGAGGGATTGGGATTTCTTTAAGTGTAGCATGTCCAACAGTTCTGGATTTGACATGGCCTTGTATGTTAAGCAGAGATCGCCTCTGAGTAGACGATATGCGACAGAGTATAGCTGGAGTTTTTTAAGGCGGTCAGCGTAGGGCATCTGCTTTAGGCCTGTGATTCTTTTAGTGAGGTATTTCTGAGGGCTTTCCAGTTGTTGCAGATGTCTTGAGGTGTACATATCAAATGGGGCGTTGTATTCTATAATGGGTCTAATGAGGGATGAGTACAGTGGGACAATGACCTCCTTTTTTCTGGATGAAAAGCCCTTCGTGATGAGGTGTGCCACATAGAAGGATTTCCTGACTGTTGTGGCGATGTGGTTATCGAAGGTGAGACCACTGTCCACCTGTGTCCCTAAGTCTCTTATCACACTTTCTGTGTTTAGTGTACTGTCACCTATATGGTAATTCATGAATACATGTTTTTTCCCAAAGGGGATAACAATACATTTCTTGGCATTGAGCTTGAGCCCATGGCTCTGGCACCAAGCATCTGTTTCTGTAAGGCCCTTTTGTAGAGTATCCACATCATTTGGGGATTCAATAATGGCTCCCAGTTTGCAGTCATCTGCAAACTTTGTTAGCCAGAGTCCCTTAGTGTTGACCTGTACTTCAGAGAAGTAGATGCCAAACAAGAGCGGCCCCAGGACTGAACCCTGAGGTACTCCACTTGTCACTTGTCTGGAGCTGGATTTGGAGTCAGCTACTTTTACAGTGTGGGTTCTATCAGTAAGCCATTTAGCAACCCATTGGGTGACATAGGGATTAATGCCCAACTTAGTAAGTTTATCTATGATTCCAGAGTGGGGGATGGTGTCAAAGGCCTTGGCAAGGTCTAGATAGGCTGTGTGGACCACCTTACCCTTGTCCATGGCTCTGGAGACTGATTCAAAGAAGTCAATCAGGTTCAGGAGACAAGATTGGCCCTTCACAAACCCGAACTGGGTGGGGTCCAGTGTTTGAAGGTCGCCAATGTCTTTGTTTATAAGTTCCATGATAATACGCTCCACGGCCTTGGAGATAAGGCTTGTCAGACTGATGGGACGGTAGTTTCCGGGATCCAAGGTATAGGATTTTCTAGTAGTAGCATGGACAGCACTAGATAGGGGCACACAGGGGAATGTGCTCCCTCTGTGAAACTGTGTCCCCCATCCCTGGAATGCTACAAAGTAAAAAAAAAAAACCTCTCTCCCTTTTTTCTTAAATCCATCTCCACCTGAAAGAAATGTCTCTCTTTTTTCCCATCTCAATGTGCAACAGCATTTTCTGCTCATCTGCTCTTTCCACTCAGAACAAGCGATAGTGTGGTCTGTTTTTTTTTTTCACAAGTGTTGTGGTCTTGTTTTAAGAAGCACATTAAGCACAGGGGAGAACTGAAGACTCTACAAACAATGAAAACGTAAGAGAGCATACATGTGTATGTGCATGGAAGAGAGTCTATGTGTATGTTTGTATGCTATTTAAACTCAGACTGAGACCTGAAGGAGTCAGATGTAATCTCAGATACCAAGTTACTTTCTCGACCACTGTAGCTGCTAATAGTAATTACTGATGTACAATTATTGTCTCCAACTAAATTCAATGATTGTGCATCAGTAGCTATAAAAAATAGTGATACTCTCCATTACCTCTGCAGTCCGCATTAAATTGACATTGGCTATTTATCTGGTTGACCTGCGTTAGCATAAACTCAAACTGCATTTAATTTGACCTGTAGAAAGTTTCCATATATGGGCAGCCAAGATCATTACTTTTTTATTTTTTTATTGAAAATAATAGAAATGTTCTACTTTTCTTCTAGTGGTTATTGCAAAGGCGTTTTCTGCTTACTTCTTTTTTCATTATTATTTCCTAAAAACAATGGATTTAGACTGTTGTGCACGTATCTGCAACCCTCCTTCCTTTCTGTTACTACTACCTACCTGCCTGTGCTGGATCATCCCTTCTCTTGGCTTCCTGCACTCCGATGGAGCCAACCAATAGGAAAACCCCAAGCACGTTGTGGAAGTCCATGAAACTCAACAAGTAAATTGTCTGGAGCGTTTCACATTTATGGAAAAAGTAAATGATCAGAAGTTTGTTTAACTTTGCTTTGCAGCAACATAATTGGGATTACAAAGAGTGTCTCATGTGGATGCTCATAGCAGGTAAAGCAGCAATTTATTTTTCTTTATGGCAGCAGCAGAAAAATAAGGAGTCGGTCTTGGGACTGCTGGAAAAAGCCACACAGAAAGCATCAGCAAGAGTCCATACATTGCAGTGACTGTAGGCTGCAGGGAATGTTGTGGTCAGGCAGCTCTTAAATAAACATAGCAGGCATTTTGTTTTATAAGAATATAGTACTTTCAGAAAGGCCAGTTAAGATCATAAAGCATTTCAATAGCATCAAAACTGCATTATATTTTATTTGGGGGAGGTTAGCAGATTAACACAAATACATTACTTTTCTGGCAGTGTGATGCACAAATGGCGTAAATCCTCTCTAGCCTTTCTGTGGTATCTGGTTTTCTTGCCTGTACTTTAACTGCTGACAACTGATGGCCCTATGTGATCAGTGCTAGATAATTTTCAGTAATTCATTGTGGATCATGTTTCTGATGCCTTTCCTCCAGTCATATCCTGCAATGTTTACATAGTCTCCAGTTTAACAACCCTGGCACATTATTATGCTTTTCAGTGCACAGACCCTCAGATATAAATGTATCACAGCCTGCAACAAAAACTACAACTGTTTCTAGGTCTATACTGAAAAAACTATAATTGTCTGTATCTCCTACTTTTTCTGTAAGTTTAGTAAAGTAGCAGGCAAGGAGTCTACTATCCTGGGCTGCAATGATTAGTCTTTCATCACCTGTTTAAATTCACTCTGCTTTAGCCATTCGTGGTCAAATGTTGATCATCGTATTGTTTCAGGAAATATCTAAATTTTTCATTTTAATCTTGATTACTTTACACTTCAAAACACCACTGTTTCAATGTGGTGGTGTCAACAAATAAGTATGTCATCCTGCAGTTGCTGACCTACACATATACTCAGTTTCAAGGAGGTTTATACCTTCTTCAGACTGACAGATATGCAATATTGCCAGATACTGTTTTTTATATATTATCTGATAGGCATGAAGCAGCTTTTGTGCTTTGTTTGAAAAAGAGTCCCAAATAGATTATCATGTGTCAAAATGTTCATAGTGAAACATCTTTTGCTTGGTTTGAATGTGTTCGTATACTTTGAAATTATTTTCTATAATTTAAAAAGCATTTAATATTTATCCCTTCATTTAGGCCGGGTGGTTCATCAGCCCCTAAACACAACTGCCATAGTGACTCTTTCTGCTCTAATTTGTTGTTCAAATCTCCTTTTAGTAGACATTTGTCTACGTGATCTAAAACAAAAAATTCAAATTTCTTGAAATCTGAACATTCCTGTGAATGTGTTGCCAGAGAGTTATTTTTATCTTTGTTCTTGATGGCCAAATTGTGTTCGTAAATCCTACGTTTGAGCATCCTTTTAGTTTTCCCCACGTAATAATTATCGCAGGTTGAACAAGTGGCTAAATAAACCACGTATTCACTGTTGCATTTGTAAAACTTTTGTGCCCAAAATGTCCTTTTTATGTGCTTAAGTGTCACAAAAGAAGTGTTTGTAATGTGTCTACACTGTCTGCAGTTCTGACAAGCGAAAGTTCCCTTCTTTTGACAGACATCCCTAGTTGGTACCACTCTTTTTTTATGTTCTATTTCTAACATGCTCTTCAAATTGATAACATTCTTGTATGTGAAACATGGTCTGATGCCTACACTTGCAATAAGGTCTCTATTCCCTAAAATGATGCCCCAATTTCTTTCTATAATACTTCTGATGTTCCCCAACTGATTGGAAATTGGGAGAGGGAAGGCTATGTTATAATCAACATGATTATCTCTATTCAAATTGACACCTATTGAAACTTCTTCCATATGCATCATGTTATTGCTTGACAATATTGGTCCAGCTACCCCCTTGCGAAGCCCTTGGACTTCATTTTCGATTCTCTTTATCATATGTTTTTTGTAACCTCTAGCCAAGAATAAATTTCTTAGCTGTGATAGCTCTTCCTGATATATAATGTCTTCAGATGTCAATCTGCTGAGCCTGATTATCTGGCCTTTAATGACATTTCTTTTCATGTGGGTGGGGTGCAAACTGTCTTTGTGCAGGTATTGGTTCGTGAAACAAGGCTTTCTATAAATTTTGATGTGTAAAATGTTTCTTGTGGAATCAATATAATATAAAGATTGATATCCAAATAGTTAATACTCTTACCATATCCACTATGTTTGAATATTAAAAAATTAGTAGTTTTATTCAAATCTTCGACCATTTTTTCAAATTCAGTCTTGTCTCCCACCCATGCGAAAACCAAATCGTCTATGTACCTTCCATAGAACATAGCCTTACAAAAGTGAGGGTGTTTTTTGAGATGTTCCTGCTCCCAGTCAGCCATGACAATGTTGGCAAAAGCTGGTGCTACTCTGGCACCCATCGCTACGCCAGAGATTTGTTGGTAAATCTTGTTATCAAATTCAAAGAAGTTATTTTGTAAAATAATTTCCATTAAACTACAAATGGTGTTGATTCTAGAATTTTGTAGTTCACTATTGTGTGTCAAATAATTCCTCAAATGCTCTATACCCAACTCTTGGTCTATACAAGTGTATAGACTTTTAACATTTTAACCTTTTCTGAAGAAGTCCACGTGACAATAAAGTGGAAGAAAGCTAAAACAATTCCATCTGTCTGTGGAGCCGTTTTCATTCTGTATTTGGTTGCTGTTTTCTAGTTTGCTAACAGCTTGTAGAACTAATGACAGATTCCATGGTTGAATAGGTTCTCTAAAAGGTGGCTTCAGATGATTCACACCTTTTATGAAGGTCTTACACAATTTGTGTGACATAAGGGAGGAGTCTTGGACACCCTCATGGAAATTAGATATTGCAGCTAGATGAACTCTAATGGTAGAGGCCGACAGACCTGATTGAAAAAGGTCGGCCAGATACTCTAGTATTATCGACACTGGTGCTGAGAAGGGATCTACTTGTTTTTCTTTCAGCCAACAGGTAAATCTTTTCCACTTGCTTAGATAAGTAATTCTAGTGGAAGACTTATGAGATGCAATGAGAATGTCACATGCTGGTAAAGAAAGATCATTCTGCCTGGCAATCAAGGGAATTGAAGAAGCCAAGCTGTGCGCTTCAGACTGTCCAATTTGGGATGAATCAGGTTCTGCGGATGTGAGATCAACTCTGGGGTTGGATGGAGACTCCATGGTCGATCTAGTAGGTGAGGCCAAAGGAAGGGGAACCAAATCTGATGAGGCCAATATGGTGCTATGAGGATCACTTTGCTCTTCAACTGACGGGCTTTCTTCAGAAACTGAGGAATGAGGGGAAAAGGTGGGAACGCATAAAGAAGACCCGAGGGCCAATCGTGGATTAGAGCATCCCTGGGTGAATGAATCAGGGCAAAGTAGTTGCTGCATTTGTAGTTGGTCGGGGATGCAAAGAGGTTGCAGCAAGGATGGCCCCAGCAGTGGAAGATCTCCCCCGCTATTAAGGGACCACTTGTGAGGTTGTAGAATGCACCTGCTGAGTCTGTCTGCTATCACGTTGGAACATCCGGGATTGTGCATTGCTAGAAGAAAACGGTTGGTAGCCATCGCCCATTGCCATATCCTCATGGCTTCTCGACAAAGGGGGTAAGATTTGGTTCCACCTTGTTTGTTGATCTACCAGACCACCGCCATGTTCTCTGATTGAATCACAATCGTCCCAGACGGCAGCAGGGGATGGAATGCTTGCAACGCCAGAAGCACCGCCCTCAGCTCTAGAACATTTATATGCAGTTGGGCCTCCAATTCGGACAAAGTGCCTTGGACTGTCTGTCCCTGACATAGCCCCCCACCCCATCAGGGAGGCATCCATGGTCACTGTGGCCTTGGGTTGCTGGGGGGAAAAAGGGCAAGACCATTGTGACGGATTGTGTGTCATCCCCCAATATAAATCCTGTTTGCACCTGTGGGTTACTCAAATCTTGGTTGAAAGAGGATGCTGAAAAGGATACCAATGGGTGAGCAGTAGCCATTGTAGAAGCCTCATATGAAACCTGGCCAGGGGGACAATAGTGATGGAGGCTGCCATGGAACCCAACAGCTGTAGGACAGAGTGAGCTGTGGATTTCTCCCTTGAAAGGATTGGAATCAGTCGTTGCTTTATCCTTAGAATTCTGTGCTCTGGAATGGCAGTTCTGCAGTTCTTTGTATCCAAGATAACCCCTATGAATTCTGTGGACTGAGATGGGGTGAGATTGGATTTTTTCCAGTTTATGGTTATGCCTAGCCTATGTGCAGCGAGGAGAGTGTATGCCAGGGCTTCTTCCAGTAGATGTCTTGTGGGGGCGGAAATGAGCCAGTCGTCTAGGTATGGAAACACCTGGAATTCTTGTAGTCGCAAATGAGCTGTGATGACTGCCATGCACTTTGTGAACACTCTGGGGGCTACAGAGAGTCTGAAGGGCAGTACTCTGAACTGGTAGTGACAGGCTCCCGCATGGAAGTGCAGAAATTTTCTTGATGGCCTGTCAACTTTTATGTGGTAGTACATATGTTGAAGACCTATTGAGAACATCCAATCATCTATTTCCAAAAGCGGGAGGATAGACTGTATTGTGACCATCTGGAATTTTTGTACTATCACAAACTTATTCAATACACTGAGATCCAAAATTGGTCTCCAGTCCTCGGTTTTCTTTGGCACCAAAAATAGTCTTGAGTAGAATCCGGATACTATCTAGTCTGGAGGGACTATTTGGATGACTCTCTTTCTTAGCAGCTTTTCTATCTCTAGTGCTGCTTCTTCCCTTTGACTGGGTGGAACGTCAGGAAAATTTTTTAAGGGACAGGACAAAGATCGAAGGGGATATGATAACCTCTGGTTATAATCCTTTGTACCCAAGAATTGGTGGTGATGGTTAGCCAGGCAGAAGGGTACAAGGAGAAACGACCCCCAACCACCTCCAGAGGAAGGAGTTGGGCCACTCTTCAGGAGCGCTGGTAGGATTGGCCAGGGAAAGAGTCCCTGGAACCCTAGTTATGCGGACCCCCTCTGCCTCGAAAGAAGTGTCTTCTCTGTGAGTTTCCCCCTCTGCCTCTAGGGGAGAACTCGACCTGTGTGTCACGGAAAGGACCCTGAGATTTTTTGAACCATATCTTCCCACTCTTTTGGTTTCGGGAGAAAGCACATTGAGGGGAAGAATAATGGACACCAATGGCAGAAAGAGTCTTACCGTCCTGTTCACATATGGCCAGTGTGCTTTTAACTTTGGGTCCAAACAATGAAGAGGCCTCAATGGCAGCGTTAAGAAAGGAAGCCTTAAAGGGTTCCGCAAAATTGCACAAGCATATCCAAGCTTGTCATTGCAAGACCACAGCTGAACCCGCCACTCTAGCTGCTCCTTCTGATGTGTAAGATATCAGTCGCATAGAAGAGTTAGATATTGACTCAACGGTGGCCAGCTGAGAGGCCACTTTGTCACGGACCTCATCAGACGCGGCACCAGCCAAAGTTTCAGAGAACTCGGAAATCAGATCCCTTTGAAGCCTGGTAAAGTGTGCCATATAATTCAGGGACCTGATAGTAAAGGTCGCTGATACAACGGTGCACTTCCCTATCCTGTCCAGGGCCCAGGACTCTTTGTTAGGCAGATGGACAGTCTAGCTTTCTTCTTCTGCCAGATCCTATTTTGTTGTGGCCGCCACCACCAGAGCATCCACAGGAAGACCTTTAGACCAATTGGGATCCGTAGCAGGAGGGGAAAAAATCTTATCTGGCCTCCAGGGAATAACCTCGATGGTGTCAGGAGCCTTCCACACACACTGCACGATGAGCCGGACAAGTTCATTGGCAGGTGGAGTAACCCAGGAGGTAGGGGGCTGGGCGCGAAAGGCCTGCAGGAACACAGACTCTTAAGAGGTTGGATTAGAGGGCTGCCAGTCACCTCTCTGTTTAAGGATTTCGAGGATATCACCAAAGGATACCTCAGAAGGTGACCGAGGGGATCCTTCCCCCTCATCAAATTCTGTGTCTTCAGTGAAAGACTCATCTGTGGAGTCCATGTGCTTTCTCTTACACAAGCTTTTCCAGTGGACTTCCTCAGAGGGAGAAGCTGGGGAAGACAGCGGAAAAGGGGTTTCCTGTGGGAATATGTCCTGAGGCCCCTGCACCTGGTGTCCGCTAGGTGCGACTTGTGAAAACAGGGTACCAGAGGAGGGTGGGGGGACAGACAGCACAGTATCGCCAGCAGAAGCCAGAGCCTTCTCTATCAGTTGAAAGGCTGGTCCACCTGAAGAGGGGTGAGTGTCCTGGACAGGGGTCACCCCTCCCCTAAGTGGCTCAGCCTGCCAACCCAGAGTCCCCGGATGGCTGTGGAACAGCAAATTATGTGTGTCACAACTGTCATCCTGGGTCATAGTGAAACTCTCCTGCCATGAAGGCAACTGCGGTTCCTTAGTGAGATCCATAAAGGGAACTGCAGAGGGGGAAGACTGTGCTATATCAATGGACTTCAAAGGCAATGAAGGAGGAGAATAAGAAAGGGTCTTTGGAGATGGGTGATCACCTCCCAAGGAAGGATAGGTCCTGAGGGGGTGGGATACCTCTGGCCAGAAGCACTTGATCCACAAGACGCAACATGTCGTGTTCAGAAAGGCTTCTAGTGGCCCTCACGGAGACTGAGGGAGAAACAGGTCTGTCCACAGAAGAGACAAGCTTGGTGCCCACCTCACCAGTCTGCACCAAGAAAAATGGTGCCGACAGAGATTGGACTAAGGGTGTCTGCACCGAGGTAATCATTGGTGCCGAGGTCACGGTCTGCACTGACCCAAGGATTGGCGCTAAAGTGGTTGCCGGTACCGAAGCTGGAACCGACAAAATTGGACCCAATAACTGAGGCATCGGTTCAGAGCAAGTCAGAGCCGACATGGTCAAGGTCTGCACTGACTGAACAGTCGGTGCCGATGCAGTAGTCGTAATAGTCTGAACCAAGGAGCCCCTCGGTGCCGATATAGTAAAGGCTACAGGAGAAGACGGAGCTGAGATCACTGATGGTGCCGAAGGTATAGGCACCAAAAGCACTGGGGCTGACTGAGTGAGCTCCGGAGCAGAAACTTTAGCCTTTTTAGGTCTTGGTTGGTGGGAGTCCCCAGCCGGGGACAAAGGCAAAGACTTGGCCTTAGTAGGATCGTCCTAAATGTTCTTATGGACTCTAGGAGGGATTGAAGCCTCCGACCCAGAAACAACCTCTGAAAAGGGAGATTTGAGAAGTCCCTTCAGCAACAACTTATTTTTCCTTTCTAACTAAGTTCTGTTAGAAAAATGTTTACAAATAGCACAGGGTGGGTCAACAGATAAGTGGGACACCCCCAAGCAATAAATGCAGAAAGAGTGTGTATCTGATGTAGGTAATTTGTGTCCACTATCAGAACACCTTTTAAATCCCAGACTACCTTTCTTATCTGCCATGATAGAAAAAGGGAACAGTAGAAAGGGTACCAGCAATGGTACAAAAGAATACCCGAAGGTATGAAGAAAGAAGATTACCAATGATGGTAAGGGAGAAATACCTCATGGTAAAAAGTGTAGAGTAAAGAGTAAGAAACTCAAGAAAATATGGTCGCTAAATGCGATAGGGTAAGAGACAACAAATTAGAGACTTTTCTGACAGGAAAAAGTTAAATATATGACTAGTCTGATAACAAATATCTATACTTAGCGCAAGAAAAGCAGCTTGACATGACCGAATGGCTCAAGAGTTTGTAGCTGACACGAGCTTGGAAAATGTCCGGCTCAGTTCCGAGGTTGGAACCGATACCCCATGCGTAAGGAATGAATGAGGATTAACAATATCAGATGTTATGTTCTTACCATAACAGTCCATCTTCATTCCACTAATCTGTGGGAATATGGTTCTGAGGCTCGGAACCGAATGGCCACCTTCTTCTAGTTCAAGACTCCTGACCTGAAGTCCTCCTCCCTACCCATAATGCCCCAGTCCCCCACAGTACCTCAGATCAAGTTTGCCACGAAAAACATAACAGTTATCAAACATTAGGACTATTCTACAAAAAACATACAGATCAAATGTGTATATATGACACAAGGAAGAAAATATCAGGAACTCAATCAAAGGAATAAAGATTCCTTATAAATTCTACCAGGCTTCCTGAAGACTTGGATAGGGGGAAGGGGGGTGGAAAGGTTAATGGAATGAAGATAGACAACACAGATGGAACGTTATGGTAAGAACATGACTTCTTTATCTGATGTTGTCCAGTTCATTCAATTAACCTGTGTGACAGAGTCCCCAGCTACTATAATCCATGGTGGCTATCAGGGAAGGATATTCCAGAGTACAGCAGAACCGAAGGCACTTCTACTCCTATATATGATGTGCAATTTGCAATGCGTAATGAAAGTATGACTGTTTGACCAAGAAGCAGCAGCACAAATGTCCTCAATAGAAACTCCAGACCAAAAAGCCTGGGACGTGGCCATGGACCTTGTAGAATGGGCCCTTACTGCTCCTGTAAAGCAATACCTTTGAAAGAGTAAATAAAGGTAATACAGTCTTTCAGCCATCTCATCAGTGTAACTTTGGTAACTGCTTTACCTTGCATTGTGTTCGAAAAGGAGACAAACAACTGATCACATTTCCTGCTGGTTCTATGAATATAAAAATGAAGCTGCCTGTGAACATTAAGCAGATGCAAAATGTACTCCCCTTTATTTTGATAATCAGAAAAAAAGACTGGAAGATGATTAATGTTAGTCTCCTTAGCCACCTTGGAAAAAAGAAGGATTAATATGCAGGGTCACTCTGTCTTTGGAAAATCAAATATGGAAATTTTGCAGCAAGAGCTTAAAGTTCAGACACTCTCCTGGCCGAAGTAATAGCTTCTTAAAACAGGGTCTTCCAAGAAAAATTTCAAATCCACAGTAGCTGAGGGTTCTAAAGGAGTATGGACTAAAGCTTACAGAATCATAGTTAAATCCCATGGGCTAGGGTCTTTCACTGGTGGTCATAGCAGAAAGGTGCCCCTGAGAAAGGCTTTGCACAGTTTTGAAGAAGCAAGAGATAAGGAATTAAACCCAGTGTGAATTCTGGAAACAGCAGCCAGCTGAACTTTGTCAGTAGAGTAATTAACACCATCCTTGAAAGGGGAAGCCAAAAAATCTAACACGACTGTAACCGGGGCTGTAAAGGGATCTTATCCATTTTTGTTTAGCCCAAAAAGAAAATCTCTTCCATTTGCTCTTGTAAATTTTCCATGGGGAAGCCCTATGTGATGAAAATAGAAGTTATGTTCTTACCATAACGTTCCATGTTAGTTGTCTTCTTCTCGCCTTCTTTCTTGCTGGATGGGTTCGGAGCCGACCTCGGCTCCGACTCGGCCACTCTAAAAGCTCGAGAGTTGGTTCCACCGGCTCGAGGCTCCCCTTATATCCCACAATGCTAGGCGGTAATACCTCAGATCTCGTTTGTAAGCTAGGCCCAGCCAAAAGAAATCCAGAACTACTGGAAATGGGAAACCCACCTCTATAAAATGACAGAAAGAAGGTGACCTAAAACCTGATGAAGGAATATATATATACAGTATAGTATATACATATATACAATAGAGGTGGTAGGAAGAAAGGTCACAATCAAACTCCTCTAGGTCTGTCCAGGCTAGGGGGAAGGAGGGTGGGACGCAAGAAAGAAGGCGAGAAGAAGACAACTAACATGGAACGTTATGGTAAGAACATAACTTCTATATGTTAAGTTGTCCATCTTGCCTTCATTCTTGCTGGATGGGACCGCGTCCCTAGCACCTTGTCCCGGGTGGCCTATCGGAACAGACCCTTGAGTACAGTGGAACCAAAGTTAGCTCTATGTCTAGAAGCTAAATCCAACTTATAATGAGAAATGAAAGTGTGAGGAGTAGCCCATGTAGCTGCTGCACAAATCGTATCAATAGGCAGCCTATCTTGGAAAGCTATAGAAGTAGCCAAGGCTCTAGTAGAATGAGCCTTAGGTCTGTTAGGCAACTTCTGGTGTCTAATCTCATACACAAAGGAAATCAAGGATGTAAGCCATCTGGAGAGTGATACTTTCAAAACTGGAAGGCCTTTTCTGCCTTCTGCATAAGAAACAAACAATTGGTCAGCTTTTCTGGTCTGTTTGGTCCTATCCAAATAATACCTTAATTGTCGATGAACATCTAGCCAATGTAATTTTTGCTCAGACCTGTTAGAATAGTTAGGAAAAAACACAGGAAGGTCAATGTTTTGATTTAGATTTGCTGCAGAGGCTACTTTAGGCAAAAAGGAGGGGTTGGTCCGTAAGGATACCCTATCCTTATGAAACAAAAGATATGGTGATCGACTGCAGAGTGCATGAAGCTCTGAGACCCTTCTAGCCGAAGTAATGGCTACCAGAAAGAGTGTCTTCCAGGATAGCAATTTCATTGAACAGGAAGCTGCAGGTTCAAAGGGGGGAAGAATCAAAGATGTGAGAACTAAATTAAGGTCCCAAGAAGGAGGAGGATTTCTTATAGGAGGCTTGAGAAGAAAAACTCCCTTCAAGAAAGCTTTGCAAAGCTTGTGAGACATGATGGCAGAATCCGAGATGCCCACATGAAAGTTAGATATAGCTGCCAATTGAACCTTAAGAGTAGATGGAGATGAACCTGCGTGGAATAGTACGGCTAAGAAATCAAGGACCGTCTGAATGGGAGCAGTGAAAGGATCTATGTCCCTTCCTTGAGCCCAATAGGAGAAACGTTTCCACTTACTAAGATAAATTTTCTGGGTGGAAGATTTATGGGAAGCTATTAAAATATCTCGAACTGAGTGAGATATTTGAGGAAGCCTGGCTAAGGTTGGAATCGGAGGAACCAAGCAGTGAGGTTCAGAGAGGGGAGGGAGCGATGTAACTGACCCGACTGATGGATCAAAAGATCTGGAACTAGGTCCAGATGCCAGGGTTGCTCCAACAGAAAACAGTGTAGAAAAGGGAACCAAACCTGTCGAGGCCAGTAAGGGGCAATGAGGATCAATGAAGCCTTCTGAGCGATAGCTTTCTGTATCACTTGAGAAATTAGTGGGAAGGGAGGAAATGCATACAGAAGTCCCCGGGGCCAAATTTGGACTAGAGCGTCCCTGCTGGGATGGCCTGGTAGAGGAAAGAGGGTGAAATAATCTTTGCACTTGCTGTTTTGGGGAGTAGCAAAAAGGTCGCAGCAAGGCTGGCCCCACTTTAGAAAAATTTTCTCCAAGATTGAATTTTTCAGAGACCACTCGTGAGGCATGAGAATAGCTCTGCTCAATTTGTCCACAATGAGATTGGACTTTCTGGGGATGTGCGTTGCTATCAGAAACCGCTGAGAAGAAATCGCCCATTGCCACAGTCTGAGTGCTTCTCGACATAGGGGGTAGGACCTGGTTCCGCCTTGTTTGTTGATATACCACACTACAGACATGTTGTCCATCTGAATTGCTATCGTTCCCAAAGGAAGAGAATCTTGAAGGGCTTGCAATGCTAAAAGCACTGCTCTCATCTCTAGAACATTTATATGCAAGTGGCGTTCGTCTGGTTGCCATATGCCCTGGACTGTCCTGCCCTGAAAATGCCCCCCCCCCACCCGATCAGGGAGGCGTCCGTTGTCAGAGTAGCAACCGGAGGGGGAGGGACAAATGGTCTTCCTAGGAAGAGCTGGGGGGAAGAAATCCACCAAAGGAGATGATTCCTGCATGCTTGCGTTATCACAATGGTGTGGGACATCGGAAGTTGTTGGTATAACCATTGTGTGAAGAGCATCCATTGTAAGATTCTCATGTGAAATCTGGCTAATAGAAGTAGAGGGATAGCAGCCGCCATAATCCCCAGTACTTTTAGGACTAATCTGACTTTGATTCTGTTGCTGTGGAAAAGAAGGGAGACTAGTTTGTGTATGTCTGCTATCCTTTGGTCTGTGAGTCTCGCAGACATGTTGACTGTGTCTAGATTTGCGCCTATGAAGGTAATAGCACGACAAGGCGACAAAACAGACTTTTCGCAATTTATTGAGATACCTAGCTTTCGAAATATGCGAAAAGTATAGTCTCTGGCAAGTAGCAGAAGATGCTTGGTGGGAGCTGTAAGGAGCCAGTCGTCTAAGTATGGAAACACCTGGAATCCTTGACGTCTCAGGTGAGAGGCCACCACTGCCATGCATTTGGTAAACACCCGGGGGGCTGTGGTGAGTCCAAAGGGCAGGGCTCTGAATTGAAAATGACTGGTTCCCAGCCTGAAGCGGAGGAATCTCCTGGAGTGTCTGTTCATTTTTATATGATAGTACGCATCCTGGAGGTCTATAGAGCACATCCAGTTTTCCTTTCCCAATAGGGGTAGGATGGATTGCAACGTGACCATCCGAAATCTTGTTTTCTTGACAGACTTGTTCAAGATGCTGAGGTCCAAAATGGGCCTCCAGTCCCCTGTTTTCTTTGGAACCAAAAAGAATTTGGAGTAGATTCCGGATCCTTGCTGGTCTGCTGGCACTGGCTGAATGGCTCTTTTTGCAAGCAACTTTGATATTTCTAATGCTGCTTGATCCCTTTGAGCGGGTGGAACATCTGGAAGGGATTTTTTTGATTGATTTGGAATGCGAAAGAACAGAATGGAATAGCCTTCGGAAATGATGGACTGTACCCACTTGTCTTGAGTTAGGGATTGCCAGGCTTCTGGGTACAGTGATAATCTTCCCCCGACTGCCTCCGAAGGTGGACAGTCGGGCAACACCTCAGGGATGCTGGAAGGGCTTATCGGAAAAGGTTTCTCGATTGCCCTGGTTCTGCGGACCCCCCCTGCCTCTAGGGCAATGTCTACCATTATTGTTCCCCCTCTGCCTCTAGAGGGGAACCGACTCTGTGCGTCAGGCAAAGCCCCTTGAGATTGCTTGCGTAACCACATTTTCCCACTTTTCTGGCCTTTGAGGTAAGGCCTAGAAGGAGTAGAAAAACGGACTCCGACGGCAGAAAGAGTTTTGCCATCCGTCTCGCACCTTGTCAAGGTTTCTTTCACTTCAGCACCAAAAGGGACGATCCATCAAACGGGAATTAGTGAAAGACGCCTTAAAGGGTCCAAAATTGCATAGCCGCATCCAGGCATGCCGGCGTAAGGCCACACCTGTCCCTGCGGCTCTGCTCGCTCCATCAGCCGCATATGAGAGGAGGCGCATGGAGGAGTTAGCTATAGAATTTAGGGTAGCCAGCTGAGCATTCATCTTGTCCTGAAAACCCGCAGCCGTAGGATCCTTTAACATCTCACTCGCTTCCTTGATCAAGTCCCTTTGAAGATGAGTGAAATGACAGAGGCAGTTCAGCGAACGCATTGAAAAGGTCGCTGACGAAAACATCCGCTTCCCATACCTGTCCATAGACCTAGATTCCTTGTTAGGGGGATGGACAGGCACTGAAGGATCAGCTAGTTCCTTCTTAGTGGCAGCAGCTACCACCATAGCATCCACAGAAACTCCCTTAGTCAGAAATTGCTTGTCTGCTGGTGCTGTAATAAACTTTGAAGGTCTCCTGGGGGTGGGGTCCACTGAGTCAGGAGCCGTCCAAGCCTTTTTTGCTACCACCTGCATAAGGGGGTCAAAGGGGGGGGGACACCCAGGAGGTGGAAGGGCGAGAGCCGAATGCCTCAAGATACACAGATTCATCCTCCGAAGGGTTAAGGGTTGGCCAATTTCCCCTCTGTTTCAAGATCTCCAGAATGTCTGCAAAGGAGACATCTTCAGAAGGGGAACGGGGGGAACCCTCAGAATCCTCTAAATCCGTGTCCGAGGTGACAGACTCAGGTGAGTCTATGTGCTTCCTCTTGCACTTTCTTTTCCTAGGGGGCTCCCCTGCCAATTCAGGAGAGGCCTCGGAAGAGGATGAGATCCCCACAGGGGATTCTTGAGGAGCTGGCTCTCTGCGGTCTGGGATGAGGGAGTGAGTAGACATTACCTGAGGCACCGAAGAGGGAGGGACGGACGGAGCCGACTGTGGAGTTGAACAGGGTTCCAACACACTCCGCATGACCTCGAAAGCACCCCTGTCAGGCAGAGCCAGAGGTCCCCGCTCCGAAAAGCTGAAAACCTCCCTCGGCACCGACAGTGATGGTTCCGAGGCCGATGTCGGAGCCGAACTCACCAGCGCCGAAGCGCTGAGAGGGAGAGCGGGGTCGGACAAGGGTCCGATGCCACTCACCCCCTCGGAACCGACGAGGGAAGTCCGGCGCCGAGATTCTTCCAAGGAAGAAATCGGAGCCGACGAGGGTGCCGAAGACAACTGTATCGGCTCCGATGCTACCACAGTCTCGGGTCCAAAACGCCCCGGCTCCGAGCTCAAGGGAGTCGGAGGAGGAACATTCTGAGGAATAGGATTAAGCATCGACTGATGAGTCGGGCTCTGAAGCATTTGGGCCAGTGCCTCGGACTTAAGAAGTCGACTCACTACCCTCTGAAGGTCATGGTCAGACAGTCTCGATGACCTAGAGGAGTGAGATCTATGGCTCCATTCAGACAGCAAGGGAGATGCTGGAGCCGAATGAACGGAGCCAAGGGACGGTGACCTAGACCTCTTCCTAGATGTCGGTTCCGATAGCTTTATCGGAGCCGACTCAGAGATTTCTAATCCAGCCGGAGCCGAGGGAACCACAGAAATAAGAGCTCGAGTCTCATCGGCTCCAGCCGGAGCCGATGTAGTAGCAGACTTCGACGCCTTAGGTGTCGACTCAGATGCTGGAGTCGAAGACCTAGAAGCCTTAGAGGGTTTGCCCGAAGAAACAGTCGGGGGACCCTCAGGTTTAAGCAAGCCCCGTAAGATGAGCTTATTTTTTCTTTCCTGCAGGACTCTAGGGCTGAAGCCATGGCATACAGCACAAGAGTCCTGCAGGTGTAAAGGTCCCAAGCAGTACACACAAGAAGTGTGATCGTCTGTCAGAGACATTTTCTGACAGCACGAGTCACACTTCTTGAAGCCTGAGACCTTCGAATCCTTAGACATTTTAAGGAACAAGTGTAATCACACACAAGCACAACACACCGATTACACTATTTACTAAAATAAAACTAATTTAAACTAAATAAATTTAGTTAGATAGTTATAAATTTATAACAGTCCCTACAAAAAACACATACACTCCAAGGGGGGATGGAGGGCCCGAAGGCCTAAGGGAAGAACATATAAGTTCTTGTGGTAAAAGGGCGAGAAGCAAGGAGGAAGGGATAAAAATCCTTTCAAAGTAAACGGATACTGAACAAAAACTAATTTAAAAGGGATTTAGCTAAACTTTTAAACTATTTTCTACACTAACCTGAAGCCGGTTGAAGCAACACACCTCGATCGCTGTAGCGGCAAACGAGATCTGGGGTATTACCGCCTAGCATTGTGGGATATAAGGGGAGCCTCGAGCCGGTGGAACCAACTCTCGAGCTTTTAGAGTGGCCGAGTCGGAGCCGAGGTCGGCTCCGAACCCATCCAGCAAGAATGAAGGCGAGATGGACAACTTAACATCCTATATTTCTTCTAAGGGGGAAGAGAGCCTGGGAGATCTGGCCATCATCTGAAGTGGAGAAACCATGCGGTTAATTTCAGGCTCTCAATGTCTGGATGTGGATGCCCCGACAGAAAAGACAGCAGATCTGGACTCGGGTCCAACATCATCTGGGGGCAAACCAGGTCAGACCAAATACAGGTGAACCAGGTTTGTCGAGGCCAAAAGAGGGCAATGAGAATTATTTCGCTTTGCAACCTGACAGCTTTCTGTAGGAACTTGGGGATCAATGGAAGAGTAGGAATGGCATAGAACAGATCAGAGGGCCAAGCGTGGAAAAGAGCATCCCTGGGGGACTGTCCCAGAGGAGGAATCAAGGCAAAATACCTGCTGCATTTGTTATTGAAGGGGAAGGCAAAACGACTGCAGTAAGGATAACCCCATTTCTCCTTGTCGGCTAAAATGTTGGGCTCCCCAGGAATGTATGTTGCTACCAGAAAGCGGATGGTAGAAATTACCCACTGCCACACTTTCACTGCTTCTTGATAAAGGGGGTAAGACCTGGTCCCTCCTGTTTGTTGATGTACCAAACCACTAACATGTGATCCATATGGATTGCAATAGTCCCCCAAGGTAGAAAGCTGTCTAGTTCTTGCAACGCCAGAAGAACCACTCTCATCTTGAGTCCATTGATATGTAACTTGGTCTCTTGGGGCATCCACGTGCCTTGGACTGTCTGGTCCAGACAATGCCCCCACCCACCCAAACCGGGAGGTGTCTGTGGTCAATGTGGCATTTGGGAAAGGAAGAATTAATAGGCATCCTTGAGTAACTTCTGTGGAGTGAAGCCACTAAAGCAGAGACACCTTGCACAGACAAGACAGAATGATGGGAAGATTCAAAGGATTCCTGAGAAGCAACCATTGTACCACTAATGTCTACTGTAGTATATGCAGGTCAAAATGTGCCATGGGTAGGAGAGTTATAGTTGCTGCCATGGAGCCTAATGCCCTGAGAACTAGTCAGGCCGGGGGTTTTGGAGTGGTAAAAATCTATCTGACGTGAAATTTCAAGTTTGATACACTGTCCATCGTGAGATAAGCATAGGATGTCCAGGTGTCTAGGCGGGCCCCTATGAAATCTATGGCTTGCACCGGATTCAACTGTGACTTCTGTATGTTGACAGTTATCCTCAGGGTTGAGGCGAACTTGACAAAGTAGTCCCTGGCCTGAAGAAGTAAATGCCTGGTTGAAGCAGTTAAGAGCCAGTAATCCAGATATGGAAATATCTGATAACCTTGCAGTTGGAGATACGCTGCAACTACTGCTAGACACTTGTTGAACAACCTGGGGGCTGTGGTGAGACCAAGGGGAAGTACCCTGAACTGTAAGTGACTGGCTCCCAGCCTGAAATGCAGAAAATGCCTGGAGCACCTGTACATTTTGATACGGTAGTATGCATCCTTAAGGTCGACAGAGCACATCCAATCACCAATTTTTACGTGAGGTAAAATTAATTGAATCCTGACCATTCAGAACTTTGTGTAATTCAATGACTTGTTCAGGGAGGTCAGATCCAGGATTGGCTGCAAATCCCTTGTTTTCTTGGGCATTAAAAAGAATCTTGAGTGAATGCCTGATCCAACTTGATCGGGGAGAGGGACTGCTTGGATGACTCTTTTTAGCAGTAACATTTTTATTTCCTGGACTACATCCTCCCTCTGCTGGGTGGAACATTGGGGAGGTGAAGTTTTTGTTTGGAACTGTCAGAAAAGGGAATGAAGTATCCTCTGGATATGATCCTTAGCACCCATTTTTCATTTGTGATGGCCTCTCAGGCTTCTGGGTGCAAGAAGAAACATCCCCTGATTTCTTCCAGAGGAGAGCAGTCAGGCAACAGTTCAGGACCACTGGAAAGGCTTGTCAAGGATGGTTTCCCGTGACCCCTGATTTTGTAGACCCCCTCAGCCATGATGGGCAGCATCTCCCATTCTGACCATATCCCCCTCTGGCATGGGGAGAAATGTCTCCTTGAGTGTCCTAGAAAAGACCCTGCGACTTCCGAAACCATGTCTTCTTACCTCCATGTTGGTTCCTGGAGAAGGTCTGCTGTGGAATAAAAAACAGATTCTGATGGCAGACAGGGTCTTACCATCTTTCTCACTCTGGGATAAAGTGTCACGTACCGTGGGCCCAAACAAGGCGGAGCCATCAAAGGGGGCATTAATAAAGGACTGTTTTAAAGCCTTCGCAAAAATCACACAGCCTCATTCAGGCATGGCGCCGTATGGCAATGCCGGAACCGGATGTCCTTGAGGTACCCTCCGCAGCATGAGAGATAAGCCTCATGGACACATTGGCTAAGGAGTGTAGGGTGGCCAGCCTAGAGGAAAAAGACTTCCATTCTTCATTAGGCATGGATCCTGGGATCGAGATAGAAAGTTCCTTGACTAAGTCTCTTTGTAGCCGGGTAAAATGCGACAAATAGTTCAATGCCCTAAGCACAGAGTTAGATGATGTGTAGACTATTTTGCCAAATCTGTGCAATGCCTGGGATTCTCTATTCAGAGGGTGGACAGAGCAGCTTTCCTGAGCCCGCTCCTTCTTGGTGGCTGCTGTTACAGCCATGGCATCTACGGGATTTCCTTCGGTCCAGAAAGGGAAGACCGAGAGGACATTGCGTAAACGCATATATGAACATGTATATGCCATAGAGACAAAGAATGTTAATAATGCCCTATACAGACACATACAAACATGTTCCACACATAAAGGGTTTACGTTCGCTATAGTGGAAATTATTGGTATCAACATCAGCGGAGGCAATTGGTCTAATGACATAAGGAGATGTGAATTTAAGTGGCAGATCAAACTTAATGCAAATAGCCCCCCGGTATGAATGAACACCTCTCATTGATTCCTATTTTAAAAGAGCTTTAGTTTTGTGATATTTGGTCACAAATATTTTTAAGGTATTTTAATCTGTTTTTTCTATGTAAGTTTTATCTGTTTTCGACATTTTATTTATTTCTTAAACCTATTTACAAACAATGTCATATATTTTGTATTTTTTCTACTGTAGCTTTAAGTGGTGTATGGTAGTTAACTGATAACACCTGATGCTTTATAAATGTTGTACCTGAGTAAGCACTTTAGTTTTCATAAAGTCCTGCATGTGGTTGGACGAAAGCACTTACTGTGATTCTTATTTGTGCCTTGGCTTCTGGTTGGAATCATTTATAAATTTGTGTGGTTACAATTTTGGACTGATTTTTGTCTACCCTTTTCCTCGTACTCCCAGAAGGTGGTTATTGTGTTCTTTGGTCTAGAAAGACTTATCAACCGGAGCATTCAAAATTTTGTCATTGTATTTGGGGATTGGTTCCACTGTATCTGGGTCCTTCCAAGCCCTCAATGACACCAGCTGGATGAGCGGGTCAGCCGGGGGGGACATCCAGGTAGTAGATGGGCTGGACCAGAAAGCTTCCCACAGTACCGATTCCTCCGGGGATAGGTTTTGGGCAGACCAACCACCCCTTTGGCGAAGGATTCCAAGAATGTCTCCAAAGGAGACCTCATTGGTTGGTGATTTGGGAGACCCTTCACCTTCCTCAAAATCAGTATCCGTAGTGAGAGATTCCATAAGGGAATCCATGTGCCTACATTTACATAGTCTCTTCCGAGGGGACCTCCTCTGGAGAGCACTCTGGGGAGGTATTTGAGGAAGTCTGGGGAGCCACTGAGGGAACAGTGTGGAGATTTTCTAGGACTGGCTGTCCATACAGAAGTTCATAGGCCTCAGGCACAGGTGCAGTATGAGGTGGGGGACGTTCTGTAGAGATAAGTGCTGAGTATCTCCTAGGAAAGTATAGTTGTGTAAAATCTTACCATAACCATAGATGTCCTTCTCTTCTACATGCAGTATCCATTACATGAGGGAGTCCACCTCCGGTTGACTTGTACATCTGGCCATTTTACCAAAGATAAATGCTACTGCGTAGAAGTGTGCAACGGCCCACATCACCCAACATACGTCAGCTATAAACAGAAGTAAGGTATAAAGTGGATGTCAGTACACACCTACCTCAGAACTGAATGCCGCCAGGTACCAGCCTGAAGGAAGTGAGTACCCAGGAGTCAGGCATGCATCAGGAGGAAGGCAGGGTGGGAACTATACTGCAGCATATAGAAGAGAAGGACATCTATGGTTATGGTAAGATTTTACACAACTGTACTATGTTCTTCTATTCATATGCTGCAGTATCCATTACATGAGGGAGAGTGCCAAAGCTCATGCTACAGAAGGATTAGGAGGAGGAACTGAGGTATTTTCCACAAAGCTATGCAGAATAGCCCTGGCAAATCCTGCTCTGGACTTGGAAATGACATCCAATTTGTAGTGCTTGGTGAAAGTGTGGAAACAGGATCAGCAGCTGTATCCAAGCCTTTAAAGAAAGCCCTAGAAGAGGACACAGCCCTAGTGGAGTGTGCCTTCATTGAGAAAGAAAGCTTCTTACCACTGGCTGTGTAGCAGAAGGTAATGGCTCTAGAGATCCATGAACAAAATAGCTGCACATAAACAGCCTATCTAATTTTCAAATAGATTTGGTCTTAGCCAAATAATATCTGAGTTGTCTATGCACATCCAAGGAGTGGAGCATCTTTTTGCTAGAGGATTGTGGTGAAGGGAAGAAAGTAGACAGATTCGTGGCCTGATTTAAGGAGAATTCATTAACTACCTTGGGAGTGAAGAATGGGTTGGTACGCAGGCAAACTCAGTCCCTATGAAAAACTGTGAAAGGGGGTGAAGCCATGATGGCTTGCAGTTCAGAGGCCCTTCTGGCTGAAGTAATAGCCACCAAGGTCCCAAGGAGGAGGGATAGGTTTCTTTGGAGGTCTAATGTGCAGGACTCCTTTCAGAAAAAGCTTGACTTCCAATGTGGAATCTAAAGGAGGAATTAAAGGTAAACATGCTGCGATGGCAGATAGATGTGCCTTGATGGAAGAATATGACAAGCCAGTGTTCATCGAGTCACACAGGTAAGACTGAACCAGTGGAGGGTCTACAGACAGTTTTTGTAAGTTATGTTTTATGCAACAAGCCGAAAATCTTTTCCACTTGGATAGGTAGGATTTTCTGGTAGTGGGTTTTCTGGCCTCCTGCAGAACATGAAGCACATCCTCAGTATAAAGGTGTCTAAAGGGAATTAATGCCCTATCACCCACAGTGCTAGGTTCAGGGCGGATATCTGAGGGTTTTTGAGAGTTCCCTTTTCTTGTGAGAGTAGGTCCATCATGAGGGGTAACTTCTGCTGACTGCCCTTGGCTAGATGATGTAGAAGGGAGAACTAGTGCTGTCTTGTCAAAAAGGGGGCCACCAACAAGATTTTTGGTTGTTCTCTGAATTTTCAGTAAAACTTTCTGTAGAAGGGGGAAAGAGAGAATTTCAAATGCAAACATCCCCTTCCATGGAAAGGAAAGAGCATCCTCCTTCCATGACCCAAGAGAGTATATCCTGGTGTGGTAAGTTGAGAGTTGTCTGTTCATGGGGGAGACAAACAAGTCTACCTGAGGTATATCCCATCGATGGACCAGGTCCAGGAACACATTCCTGTTTAACATTCATTCATGGAATTGATTCATAGACCTGATTAGAGAATCTGCCATCACATTAAGGGCTGAGGGGATGTAGACGGCTAGGAAAGACACCTGATTCTGTTGAGCAATCTTCAATGCATACAAAGCCAATCTGCATAGGATGTACGTGGTACTGTCAGCACTCCTGGAAGGAAGTGAGCCTTGAAAAGTTGTAGGGCAAAGATCAAGGCTCTAATTTTCTTGATGTTGCTATGTTCTCTCTGCTGGTAAGCGTACATAAATCTCTCACTCTCCAGTCTCCAGTAGTTGTCCCCCAACCCAAGTCTGATGCATCTGTGTACAGATCCTGGTTGGGGGGAAGGTGGTTGTAGCGGAAGGCCTGGATTTTTTTAAATCTGAGCAATTCACCACTCTAGCTCCTTGAATAGGCAAGGTAAGAAGGGGACCATAAACTCCAGAGGGTGCAGGTGTTATTTCCAGACAGTCCTTAGGAACCACTGAAATTTTCTCATGTGAAATCTTGCCAAGGGTACCATGGGAATGGTGGAAGCCATGAACCCCAAGAGTCTTAGGAACTCCCTGGCTGACAAAGCTTGGAGAGGAAGTAGTTCCTGGAAATATGTAGTGAGGGTCTGAATTTTGTCTGGAGGTAGGCAGGCTATCATTTGCACTGGCAGAATCCTGCATCCTAGAAATACATGGTCCTGGGAGGGGGTCAGAGAGGATTTTTGAAGATTTATGGTGAATCATAGCCATTTCAGCAGGGACATGGCATAATCCAGGGTGCTCCTGCACCAACTGTGGGGACGATAGCTGGATGAAGATATTGTCCAGGTAATGGAAGAGTTGGATCCCCTGCATTCTGACAATGGCAATAACTGGGGCTAAACACTTTGCGAACATGCTTGGGGCCATGGAGAGACCAAATGGCAAAGCACAGAACTGAAAATGTTAGGAACCCATTGAAAAATGAAGGAATTACCTGAAAATTGGGTGGATAGGGATGTGCAGTTAGGCATCCTCTATGTCTAAGGACACCATGTAGGCCTGAGAGAGGATCAGGGGAGTAGAGTAGGAAGAGTCAGCATCCAAAAGGAGAGGACCTTAAGAAAGGTGTTCAGATGGAATAGATCCAAAATAGGTCTCCATGGACCTTCTTTCCTGGGGACCAGAAACATTCTGGAATAAAATCCCTTCCCTCTTAGATTCAGAGGTACCTCTTGGATAGTGTCTTAAGAAAGAAAGGAATCCAAGACAAAGAAAGGAAGACATTTGGTCTCCAGGGGGTTGAGAAATTCCTTTGAAGGATGGTCTGGAATCCCAGACCATGAAATAACCTTGTTTTATGATAGAAAGGACCCAAGAGTCCTGGGTAATCTGTTTCCAAACAGGAAGGGACAGAGAGAGACTTAGAGAGAGGGGTGTGGGGGGTGCAGGGGGGCTTGCCCCCTGCCTACACCCTTTACATTTTCTTTTTTTTAATGTTTAATTTGACAAATTCGAATTTTCAATTGTTCGATCATCAGACTTAGTGTCTGGAGGTTACAGACTACCAGGTCTGGCCTGAAAGGGCTGCTTTTGGACTGGTGTGGAAAGAGAAGACCTGGAAGAGGTCTGCTTTCTGGAGTCTTTTTTCCCTTTGGAAGATAGGTCTTTGGAAGGCCTTCTCACAAAGGTAGTTCTGGCTGGGTAGTTCCTCTGGAAATGGGGAACAGGGGACACAAATATGTGCCTGAAGTCCTGAAGCTCTTTGCCCTTCTCCTGACATAGAGCCAAACAAGGCCTTGTTATCTAAGGGTGCATCCATAAGTTTTGCTTTGATATCATCTGGCAAAGGCTGCAGCCTTGAGCCAGGAATATCTTCTAAGTACTGACCCTGAAGCAGCTGCCCTTGCTGAGACCTCCACTGCGTCACAACTACACTTTATAGAGTGTCTGGCAACTTGACTGCAGGAATTCAAAAGGCTAGCAATTCTGGCATTATTAGGGGATCAGGTAATTCACCAAATTGTTTAATAGCATCTGTCAACAGGGCCAACGAGTATTTGGCCATATGAGTCTGATAATTTATGGCTCTCACAGCTAAGGTGGCAGAGGTATAAACTTTTTTACCCAACCTCTCCATAATTCAGCTTTCCTTATCTGAAGGGAGCAAGGAAGTAGAGGGGAGTAGCTTAGAGGTTTTATCTGATGCAACAGATAAGCTACATTGGTCTGCTGAAGGAGCCTTGTAAAGGAATTTAGCATCTTCAGGTACTTTATAAGGTTACCTATTACAAAATTGAAGTTACGGAACTTCGAATACCATATGTTCGACACCATATGATCGAAGTTCCGTAACTTTGAAATTAAAAAAGAAAAGAAAAGAAAGAAAACTTACCCTGACAGGTTAAAGATGGGGGGTAAGCCCCCCTGCACTCCCCACACCCCCCGCTACTTAAATATACCAACTCCGAGATCGCATTTTAATGTACTACGGTGCGGAAAGGAAGATTTCCCTTTCCTACATTGTAGTGCGATCTCGGAGTTGGTATATTTAAGTAGCAGGGTGTGGGGGGTGCAGGGAAGCTTGCCCCCCTGCCTACACCCTTTACTTTTTCTTTTTCTTTTTTTACTGTTTAATTTGACAAATTTGAATTTTCAATTGTTCAATCATTAAAAGTCGACCTTTAGTGATTCGAACAATTGAAAATTCAATTTAGCAATAGGAACCCACTTTATAAAATCTGTCAGGGCATTTAAGCACTGGGTGTTGGGAGTCTGATGATTCTGATGCAGCCAGGAAAGCATGCAAAAATGCAGGAAGGATGGGGGAACAGAAGACGTATTAGGGGACTGAATTTGTAAGAGGTCATAGTACCTCTTTTGAGTCTTAGAAACCTGACTGCAGTCCCATTTAAAAAAAGTCCTTCATTTGAACAATGGTCTCCCAAAGGTGATGTCTTCACCAAGGGAATCAATTCTGTTGGACTCCTCCTCTGGAAAACCATACCCCAGTAGAGAAGCAATCTGAGAGGTGTAGGTAAGGGACTCATCCCCTGAAGATTCCTCATCCTTGGAAGAAACATCTGGCAAAGGCCTACTCCTAAAAGTGGAGACTGAGGGGGCCTGGGCAGGAGCAGATGTCTGGTGTAAGGCTATGAAAGTATTAAAGAGGCCTTGGGTAAAGGCCTGCCAGTCAGGGATTTAATCAGATGGCATTGTCTGCTGAGTAGGCACAATATGCCTGGTCTTTTGTTTCTTCTTTTTAAGGGTCTCTGACGTATGGGGTGTCTAAGGTATGGTGAAGTGTCGGAGAACCAGACGTCGGGCAACATTCCATGACATCTGAGAGGATGTCTTCTTGGACTATGATTTGGGACACCCCACGCAGACCTTCAGAGATAATAAGCCATGGCCCCCCTCTCCCAGCACCCAGGTCAGATACCTGCGATGTGCTGGGACATGCTGTCAGTCTCCTTAATATCTTCCCCCTGGGAACCCGTCAGAGGAGGGTCTGCTATTTCTGGCTCGGCCTCTGGGTCTTCACTGGCCTAGAGAGTGACAGTTGGAAGACAGAGCACAGTCGTAAGTTCAGGCTGAGGTTTCTTGGCCTTTTTGGTCAGTGACTTCTCCGAAGGTCCCAATGTCGAGTCGATGTCTCTAGCCAGACATTTTAAATGCTGATTCTCCAAATATAGTTTAAGAGCAGCAAGTCGGCTCCTAAGGGTGTTTGGTACAAAAGCCTTACAGATCTCACAAGAGGTGTGGTTGTGGTCTGGGCCTATATAGAATAAACAGAGCTCATGTGAGTCTTTATGTGGAATCTGCCTTCCACACTGACACTTGCCCTTTCTACCTGACATTAACCTACAACAACACAGTAGCAAGGAAAGTTAGCAAAACCCCCCTATGGGGTACTTATCTGAGTACAGACAAAGCACAAGGTCACTTTCCAAAGCAAGTGACGACCGGAGCAGTTCTGAAGTAGGTGCGTGCTGATGTCCGCTTTATACCTGATGTCTGTTTATGGCCGACGTATAGTGGGTGATGCGGGCCATCGCACATACTTTCACAGTAGCATTCATCTTTGGTAAAACAGCCGGACATACGAGTCAACTGGAGACGGACTCCTCATGTAATGGATACTACAGCATATGAACAGAAAGTCATTGGAGAGGACCCTCTCCACAACCTCGAATGTGGAAGGGCTCTGAACCATCTGGAGCTGTCCCACCGGGGCTGACACCACTGGAGCAGGCACCTCCCAGAGAGGGGGAGTAGGAGCCGAGCTGTCGAAGGGTGAGGCACTGAGGGGGGAAGAGATGGCTCTGAAAGCTTCGGAGTTGAGGTCAACCCCCCAGAACCAACTTCAATGCTACGGGTCCAAGACACACTCAGAACCAAAGTGGCTGGAGCCAAGCAAGTTGGGGAGAAAGCTGGAGGTGAAGAGGAGATCTCTATTGGCTCTGACACTCAGGCACCAGGACCCAATGGAACTGACAACTTTGAAACCAGGGGTCTAATCAGAGGAGGAGCTACCAGTTGGAATGGGGAAAGCCTCACAGATCCAGATGCAGATGGGGTGGACACAAGCCTCATTTGGATCTGTGTCTTGAGAAATTGCCTCACGAGCTTACCAACATCTTTGGAGGTCAGACTTTGGGAAGACCCAAAAGATGTAGTGGAAGGGGGTTTGAAGGATCTCCATGGGGAATAAGATGGAGACCTCCTTGCATCAGTGGGTAAAGTTGACCCCAGTGCCAAAACTGTAGCAGCCAATGCCATGGGAGCACCACTTGGCACCGTAGCACCAGAGGATGAACACGGCAGAGGAGAGGCAGTGGCCACCGAGTTCAGAGCCGGCCGAGTTGGTTCTGAGGACTTTGCCTTTTTCTTAGATTGTTCAGAGGAAGATCTAGTGGGAGATGGTGTCCTGGACTCCCGTGACTCCCTGGGATTTTTAGGAATGGGTTGAGCCCCTGATGTAGAAGGCATCCCCGAGGTGGAGGAAGGAGGAAGCAACTCCTTTAAAATCAGTTTGCTCCGCCTGTCCACCAGAGACCAAGGATGAAAAGCTCTACAAATATCACAAGGGGCATCCAAATGCTGATGCCCCAAATAGTACATGCACTGCCAGTGGGCATCAGATAGAGGGATCTTCTGCCTGCAGGAAGTGCACTTTTTAAAACTTAGTAGCTTTTGATCAGCCATAAGGGAAGAGAAAGAGAAAGGAAAAGGCAGAGGGAAAAGAGAAAACTTTTTTTTAGTTTTTTTTTTTTTTAAACAAAAGACCTGATGGCTAGAAATGCAAAAGCTGATAGAGAACTAGAGAAAGAGATAGAAGAGCGACAGGTAGGGAAAGAAACAACCAACAAAAAAACTTACAAAACACTTGGAAAAGCTCGAGACAAGGAACTCGATGCGAACTCAAAGCGTGGCAAAGGAGATCTGAGGTACTGTGGGGGATCAGGGCATTATGGGTAGGGAGGAGGAGCTCAAGTCAGGAGTCTCAAGCTGGAAGAAGGTGGCCAGTTGGTTCCGAGCCTCAGAACCGTATTTCCACAGGTTAATGGAATGAAATGAATAACCAGCAACGAGGAGTATTCAGTACACACCAAAACCAATAAACAGTAAAAAAGCACTGAAAATGGAAGAGCCACCACTCACTTGAAGTAGATACAAATCAGTCTTTCAATGTTTCCAAGGCACACAAATGCACAGTAAATACAGCACAGAAAGCACACCACGCAATAAAATTAAAGTCTTAACAGAATCACCGCATTTTTCATCCCAGTGTAGACTTCATCAGATATTATAGGTATCACATCATTAATTACTTATATACCTAATTAATTTAAGTCATCCAATGAGAACAATGCAGCATATCCAAACCTTTCATTAAAATTCAATGAATAAACGTAAGATGTCTTTTAAATATGTATGACACTATAAAAAAACCTCCCTGAAATTGGAATTATATTGGCAGATAGTTTTAGAGGCCAATAAATACCCTGGTATTAATGATGCGTTTTCCCTGGCCCCTGTTTTAAAACTCAGGGCAGCAAGATTATAGCGGTGTTATATGTAGTTTATCTATTTATTTAGCATTTTTAAACATTTTGTCCACTTGCCCACTAGATGGTGCCATTAGATTACAAATGTTCCTGATCAGTATAGAAATACACATTTAAAGGTTTTTAATAAAATTTTAATAAAATTGGTATTTACAATTTTTAAAATGATTATCTTGTTTATATTTATACATATTTATTTATTTATACAGTATGTTTAAGAGTTTTGGATTGGTTCAGGGAGGTTTTTTTTACAATGTCATACATATTTAAAAGACATCTTATGTTTATTCATTGAATTTTAATGCAATGCTTGGATATGCTGCGTTGTTCTCATTGGATGATTTAAATTAATTAGGTATATAAGTAATTATTGATGTGATACCTTTAATATCTGACAAAGTCTACACTGGGATGAAAAATGTGGTAATTCGTTAAAGTGTTTAATTTTATTGCTTGGTGTGCTTTCTGTGTCGTATTTACTGTGTGCGTTTGTGTGCCATGGAAACATTAAAAGACTGCTTTGTATCTACTTCAAGTGAGTGGTGGCGCTTCCATTTTCAGTGCTTTTTTACTGGTTAATGGAATGAAATGGACAACATCAGATCAAAATTTTAAAGTTTTCCACTAAACTGCAGAGACGGAGCCAGGCATGCTATCTATCAGTTATGCTGGTGCCCACCGCTCTTGACATGCCCTCTGCATGCTTCCCTCGGACAGGGACTCAAAGAGAGATTCGGATAGCTCCTTAGTCAAACCCCTCTGGAAGTGTGTTACATGACACAGGTAATGCAGTGCCCTAACAGCAAAAGAAGCTGAAACATATGCCCACTTCCCAAATCTGTCTAACACCTGGACTCCACATTGGGGGGATGGACAGTGGGATTCTCCTCAGCAAGATCCTTCTTGGTGGCTGTCGCAACCACCAGGGAATCCACTGCGGAACCCTTGCAGCAAAAGCAGCACTCTTTAGGAGATACCAAAAACTTGCCAGCTTCTGGGGGTGTGAGGATAAGTTCGACTAAATCTGGTTCCTTCCATGTCCACTTATAACCAAATCCAACAACTCATCTGTGGGAGGGACTACCCAAGAGGTAGCTGGACCAGCCCTAAAAGCCTCAAGAAATACCAAGTCTTTCAGGGAGGGGGCTTTGGTGGATCCCCCTTTCTGTCTAAGGAGTTTTAGAATCTCACCAAATGAGATGTCTTCAAGGGGAGCTTTGTGGGACTCTTCCCCCTCATCAAAATCAGTATCCTCAGGTAAAGACTCCTGTGGGGAATCAACATGCCTCTTGCATGAATGCTTTCGGTGAACCTCTCCAGCAGGATGGCCTGCAAAGGATTCTGAAGCTGATGGGAAGTCCACAATGCGGACCATTTCAAGACTTTAAGGGGCTGGTTATCCCAACATAATAGAATGTGAAGGGCAACGGAGGATCTGAGTAGTGAAGAGAAGTCTTCCCCTGGACCAAGACAGCATTCTCTCAAAGACCTCAAAAGCAGAAGCCAAGACAAGCTCCAAGACTATCCCAGTAGGATCCAAGTACTCTAACAAAGGCTGGCACTGAAGCCCAATCAACTTGGCTCCGAGACTGACACTGATGCTGAGCTGTCTAATGATGAAGCTCTGAGGAGAAGGGATGGCTTTGAAAACTTCAGAGTTAAGACAGACCCCATGGTGATGCCAAAATCCCAGCTCCAAGATCTATCAAGCTTTATAACACTTGGGGCTGACTGGATCAGAGACATGGTCAGAATCAGGGAAAATCAAGTCTTTGGATCTGACCCTGACAAAGCCTGGGAAGCACCAAGGTACAAGAAACATGAGTCCAAGAATCAGACCAGAGAGGGATCTATGATTTGATGAGGGGATGGTCCATGGCCTGTAACTCCAACAGGAGTCACTGCTGGCAGAACCCCAAGTGGGATCTGGATACTGAGGAACTTCATCATTCTATCAATGTCCACTTCGGAAAGGATCCTGGATGACCACATGGATCTGAGGATGAAGCAGATGTGGGTGGGGGGGTCTGGATGTTCTGTGAAATAGTCTTTCCCAGAGAAAAGGCAACTGGATCTTAGGAAAGCCAGATTATGGGGAAAAGCATTGTTCTGGAAGCAAAGGAGTGCTGGATCCGATGGTAATAGGCTCCAGTGCAGGAACAGGATCCAAGGCTCTCTGCAGCTTTGGGGCCAGGCCAGAGGTACTTGACTGGTTCAGCAACCACTTATTTGGATCCTTAGGTCTTTCCTTATCTTTGCCCCTTGGTTTATCAGTACACTTCTCAATCATAGCTATTTCAACAGTCATTTTAGCAACAGTGGAAGTAGGAGGCAGAAGATAAACTTCCTCCACTGTGGCAGGGAGAAGTCCCTTAAGCCCCAGATTATTTCTTATCTTGATCAAGGTCTAGAGAACAAAAAATGTACAAATAGAGCAATGATCCTCCAAATGAGAAGCTCCTGAACAACAGAAGCACTTAGCATGCACATCAGAGGTTGGTGTTTTGTGGCCACAATCCACACACTTTATAAAACTGGAAGTATTTTCCACCACACTGCTGAATAGAACAGAAAAAGCATTACAAGCAACCACAACACACACATGTCACGACTATACAACTACCAGGTTAAACAACTATCACTATCAGTACTAGCGGAAACAACAATAGCCCAGAACCCCAGACGGGCAAAGGGAAAAAAAGAACTACAACACTTTTAGGCTACAGTATACCCAAGAAAGGGGAGGTGGGTATACTAGGAAAAGACCAGATAAATTACTGGAAGTAATTAGCTAGGAAAAAGTCAAAAAGAAATGCTTAGCTGTCACCCAAGCAATGAGCGAAGAGATCACATCCGATGCAACTGAGTAGCAAATGAGATCTGAGGTAAACTACTAACTAAAGGTGATTATGGGTAAGGGGAGTAGCCTGACCCTTGGATCCAAAGTCTGAGTATGGTCATAGTTGGATCCTAGTCACATCTGGTAATCCATCCCTTGAAAAATGGACAGAAGAGACAACATCGGATTTGATAATGTAAGCCAGACATAGAAAACCATAAGAAACATCTAAAATCTTTGCCAATAGGAATGTGATGGTAAGCATCTTTTAGTTTAATGTTACCATGAAATTGCATAAAGGAATGAGAGATAACAGGGTTTCAGAGGATAACATTTTGAACCTTGGGATCTTGACCTATAGATTGAGAAAGAAGTCTAGGATTAGTCTCCAATTCCTTCTTTCTTTGACCTCAGAAAGATGGGTACTAGTTTTTTTGAACCCAAGTCAACATTTTTCTCCAGAACTGGAGAAAACTGAAATGTTTGGTTTTCAGCATGACAAGGAATCACCTGATAAGGATGAAGAGATTTCCATTGCCATCTGTAAGCCTGTTGGATGATTTTCAGAACCTATTTGTCTGAAATAATCTGATGGTACTAGAGAAGGTGCAGACCAAGACTGAGGGCTAGGGTAGGAGCAGGGAACGTGACAGGCAATTTAGTCATTTTCACATTTTGGACTGTCCTTGGTTCTGGGTGGTTTGTCCTTTCCTTTTAGAGCCTCTTTGCAATTACTTTTTAAAATCCTGTTTATCAGCACCTTAAAAAGGGTCAGTTTTTATTAAAAGAAGGGTTGGCGATTTTTTATTAACACCCTCAATCAATTTTCCTCTTTCATCAAATTTTGAGAACTGCAGCAGAAATTCCAAATAGAACATATTTGGTGAAGGACCAATTTAAGTTTTAACATCTTCTGGTATATTATGAGACTACAACCAAACAAATCTTCTCATAACTGCCCCTGTAGCAACAGCTCTAGAGATAGTATCAGCAGACTCATAAGAATGGTTTAAAGAGTGTTTGTTTACACAAGAGGCAGATAAATTAACAGATTCAATGATTTTTGTATCTATGAAGAGGGAAGGTTAATAGCTAACTTTCTTGTGTTTTCAAAGTCCTGAAAGTTGAAGTAGCAGTATAATAAACTTTCCTTCCCAATCTATCAAAAGCTTTCCAAACCTTCTCAGATGGAATTAACCCATTTAGCAGTAGAAGTTTTAGATAAGGAAATAACTGCAGGATCAGGTATAGGATTAAAAAAAGATATTCCTGAGTCTGCGGTACTTTTTTTTGTAACCTAGCAGACCTTTTAGAAGCAGGAGTTTGACCATCAGACATGCTGTAAGCTGTTAAGAAAACAATTCTCTGAAGCCGATAAAACAGGAAGGATAGCTGCAAGCTGTGTAACATTCAACTGCAACAAATCATAATATTGTTGTTGGGAAGTATGGATTTCACTCCATTCACTATGAAATACTGATTTCATTTTAGCTAAGGTCTCAGAAAAAAAGACAGGTTCATAGGTTCATAGGTTCATACTAGGCTATCTGCCCTAGGGCATTTATAAGCCTAGCCCAGAGTTTTGTGGCTTTCGCCACCCCTTTAGTTTGAAGGATAATATGCCCATTATTTTGCTGTGCCTCTGTCAAGCAGTGACACTGAGGTTATCCCTGGGGTATACCTGCGATCTCCCATCCATTGGTCAAGATTTCTCTTGAACAAAGCCAGCGAGGTGCTCTGCCTCACATGTACCGGGATTTTGTTCCACAGCATAGGGAGTCTCTGGGTGATGAATCTGTCCCTCCAGCACGTCCTATTAATAGCCGTGTTAAGGTTTAAGTCTCTTGCCCTTGTAGTTCTGATGGATTTAGATTTTTTGAGGTGAAGCATGTTCATTAATTCCGGGTTGGACATGGCCTTGTATGTCAGGCACAGGTCACCTCTGAGCAGGCGGTGGCGACTGAATAGAGCTGGAGTTCCTTCAGTCGGGCAGCATAAGACATATTTTTGAGACCCTTTATCCTTTTGGTGAGGAACTTCTGGGGCCTTTCCAATTGCTGCAGGTGTCGGGTCAGATACATTCCGAATGGGGCATTGTACTCAATCATTGGTCTGATGAGTGATGAGTACAGGGGAACGATGACCTCCCTTGATCTAGATGTGAATCCCTTCATGATCAGGTGGGCAAAGTAGAAGGTCTTCCTAACTACTTTGGCAACGTGAGTGTCAAACAAAAGGTTACTGTCAACCTGGGTCCCCAGATCCCTGATAACCTCTTCTGTGCTTAGTGGATTGCCACTTATATGGTAACTAGGGGTAACCTTGTTTTTCCCGAAGGGTATGACTATGCATTTTTTGGCGTATAACTTTAGGCCATGGCTCTGGCACCAGTTATCCGTTTCTATGAGACCCTTCTGAAGGATGTCTGTGTCAGATGGGTTTTCAACTATGGTGCCCAGTTTGCAGTCATCTGCAAACTTTGTCAGCCATAATCCTCCTGTGTTTGCTTGTACTTCTGAAAAGTAGATGCCGAACAAGAGTGGGCCCAGGACTGAGCCCTGTGGGACACCACTTGTGACAGGCTTGGAGTCAGACATGGCGCCAGCAACTCTGACTCTGTGGGTTCTGTCACTTAGCCAGTTTGCAACCCATCTTGTGACGTATGGGTTTACATTTAGGCTGGTGAGTTTTTCAATGATACCTGAGTGGGGTATTGTGTCGAAAGCCTTCCAGGTCAAGGTAGGCTGTGTGGACTGCCTTGCCCTTGTCAATGGCCTTGGTGACTGTTTCGAAAAAGTCAACCAAGTTTAAAAGGCATGATCTGCCCTTGACAAAGCCAAACTGGGTTGGATCCAAAGTCTGCAAGTCCCCTATGTCTTTATTTATGAGTTCCATTATGATCCTCTCCATAGCTTTGCAGACCAGGCTTGTCAAGCTGATGGGTCGGTTGTTTCCGGGGTCGGTGGAGGCACCGTCCTTTGTGAAGTGGGACCACCGTTGCCGTACGCCACTCCTTGGGTACATATCCTGAGGTGAGGCTAAGATTAAACAGCTGCCCTAACTGCGGGTTTAATTCCTCATTGAGTTCATGGAGCACACAACCGGGGACACCATCTGGTCCCATGGATGCTGTGTTTTTCGCCTTGGAGAGAGCATTTGAGATGTTTGGGGGCTACAATCCTCTGGTATAGATATCTCTCCTTTTGGGGAGAAATTTGCACTGAACCTGTCAGCCAGTATGTTGGCAATGTCTGTAGGTTCAGTGATTTTTACATAATTTTGAACTAATTCTGAGCATATCTGGGAGTTTCCTCCCAGGTTTCTAACATAGCTAAAAAAAGGCCTTATGATTGTCTTTTGAATCCTTAGCGATTTTTCTCTCAAAATTTGCCTTTGATGATTTTATGAGAGATCTTAGTTTTTTACTTATACTGATCAAGGGTGTCTTCCCTTTTACGGATTTTGCTCTATCTTGTAGTAGCTTTTTCCTTTTGTTGTAAAGCTTGTTTATGGCTGGGATCCACCAGACTGGATGCTTGCCTTTGGTACAAAGAGTCTTTGTTTTGTTTGGGATTGCCTGATCCATGCAGTCCTGGAGGTGCTGGTAGAAGGCATTTGTAAGTGATTCAGCGGTTTGAGTAATGGTTTCCACTGGCTCGGGGGCCTTGAAAGAGACCACACCAGTCTTTAGAAGTGTGAAGTCGGCTTTTGAGAAGTTCTTCACTGTGGTCTTTTTTATCAGGGGTGGAGGCGGGATGTGGACTTCCAGTGAGATTAGTTTATGATCTGATCTCACCAATGATGGGTATACTTCTGGTGTTGAACATTGTGACCCCATGTTCGTGATGATGAGATCTAGTATGTTTTCTCCTCTAGTGGGGATGGTGACTAGTTGTTCCATGGCATCTGAGTTTATGAACTCTAGGAAACTTTGGGCTAGAGTGTTGGGGCTTGAGTAGTGATCCCAGTCTATATTTGGATAGTTGAAATCACCCAGTATGATGGTGTTTGGGGATACATTTATCCCCTCTCGTGTTTTCAGGAAAGCTGTGTGAGGTTCCTGAGTTTGAGAGGGTGGCCTGTAACATGCTACAAACTGCAGAGCAGTCTTGCATACGGTTACTTGCACCTGGATGGTCTCCGATGCATCGTGCGTTGCCACCAACCTTGAGGTGAGGGTGTCCTTGATGAATATGGACACCCCCCCTCCTTTCTTGGTGTTGTCCTGATTTTGGGGCCGGAATGCATGATATGAGGTAAAACCTGATAGTGCCGGGGTGCTCTCAGGAGCCTTGAACCAGGTTTCAGTCACAGCACAGACATCGATGTTCTCCATACTGAGAAGGGCTTCAAGTGCGTGCATCTTGAGGTTGAGACTTCTGGCATTGAGCAGTATTACCCTTAGTTTTTTTCCTTTTTTGTGATCTAGGGTGGTAGGTTTAGAATTTGAGCCTTGCCTAAAAAAGGCACTATGGGGGTGGCAAGAGCCTTTGCCAAAATCCGGAAGCCCAGGGGTGACAGGTGCAAGCCGTCCCTTGTGAAGCAGCGTAGCTTGTCCAGCATGTCGTCCCAGGCAGACAGACATTGGATCCCCTTTGAATGACACCATAGTTTAAGCCAATTATTAAAGCTGATCATCTTGTCTCTGTATTGTGGCATCATTCTTGGTGAAGGTAGGATACTGCTCAAGGTCAGGGTCATACCTGCCTGGGCTACATAATCAGAGAGCTCCTCTATGTCTCTTTTCATGTAGTCCAGGAGCTCTTCTGGAGGGAAATCTAAAGCAACAGAATCAAGAGTCTTCAGCTGAAGAGAAATGACTACAGAAATTAAAAGTTATGTTCTTATCATAACTAAGCATCTGTGTTATCCATTTTCATTCTTCCTCGATGTTTGGGTTCGGATCTGATCCCTGGATCTGAATTGGCCACTTATTTCAGACTTAGGATCCAGCTCTCAAGCTCCTCTCTGTATCCATAATACTCTGCTGTATCCCCAAAGCATCATATCAAGTTTGCTGCCCAACTCCCATAGTAAAAACAGAAACAGGAGATAAAGAAGAAAGACAGGGTTCAAATCTAAACTGTAGGTTCCAATACAGTCCAACAGGTCTTTCCAGGAGTTTTGGGATGGAGGGGGGATTTGAGGAAGAAAGAAAATGAATAACACAGATGCCTAGTTATGGTAAGAACATAACTTTTAAATCTGATGTTGTCCTTTTCATTCTTCCTCAATGTATGGGACAGAGTCCCCAGCTATGTTGCTCTTAGGTGGCCCTTATGGAAGGAGCGCTGAACCAAAGGAGGCTCTGTTTCTAGAGATACTATCCAATTTATGAAAAACAAAGGTAAAAGCACTGGACCATGTAGCCACAGCACAAATGTCGTCAGCAGATGTTCTAGATCAAAAATCAGATGATGTGGCCACGGATCTGGTTGAATGAGCCTTGGGAGGATGCCTTTTTGAGAGTAAATCCAGGAAATACAATCTGTTATCCATTTCACTTGAGTGATTTTGGATACTGGAAAACCCAGTCTTTTTGAGGAAAAGGAAACACAAAGCTGGTCTGATTTTCAGAACTGTTTTGTTGTATGAAGATAAAAATGTAACTGCCTGTGCACATCCAGAAGGTGTAACATGTATTCTCCTTTATTGGCAAAATTTGGAAAGAAGACTGGTAAATGAATGGATTGGTTAATGTTAATCTTAGAGGCCACTTTAGGTAAAAAGAAAGGGTTAGTCCATAAGGAGATGCTGTCATTATGAAAAATAATCTATGGAGATTCGGAAGAGAGACCCTGGAGTTCACATATTCTCTTTGCAGAAGTGACAGCCACCAAGAAAACTGTTTTTCATGGTAGAAACATCAGATAGGATTTAGCTGAAGGCTCAAAGGATTTCTGTGTTAGGCCTTGTAGCACAACTGTCAGGTCCCAAGGTGGAGAGGGACATTTAACCAGAGGCCTTAAAAGAAAAAATCCTTTCATGAAAGCTTTGCATAGTTTAGAAGAAGCCAGAGAAACATGTCTGTGGCCCATATGAAAACTGGAAATAGCTGCCAGTTGGAGTTCAACTGTAAAATAACTAGCCCCTTCCTCAAATAGCATTGTCAAAACTGTAGAATCATAGAAACTGAGGCAGAAAAATGATTGATGTTGTTATTCAAAGCCCAAAGATAGAATCTTTTCCATTTGCTTTTGTATACCTTTTTGGTTGATTCTTTTTGAGAAGCCAAAATAATATTGCACAGAGGGGAAGAACACCTGGGCTGTCTAACTATTATTGGAAGTGGAAAAACATGTGGTTAGCCCTAGGGCTTGAAGATTGGGATGTTGGATCCCTGATGGATGTGACAGGAGATCCAAACCTGGCTCCTGTATCCATGAAGGCCAGCAAAGATGAGACCGTAGGAAGGGGAACCATACCTGTTGAGGCCAGAAAGGGGCAATGAAGATCGTTGAGCTCTTCAGTCTGCTTGTTTTCTGTAAGAATTTGGGAATTAGGGGGAGGGGGGGGGTAAGCATAAAGGAGACCCAGGGGACAAGTGTGAATCAGAGCATCTCTCGGTGACTCTCCCTGAGGGGGAATCAGAGCGAAGTACCTGCTGCACTTGTTATTGAGTGGAGTGGCAAATAGGTCACAGCAAGGTTGGCCCCAACGCCTGAAGATTACCTCTGCCAGAGATTGATTGACAGACTAGTTGTGGGGTACCAGAATGGAACTGCTTAGCCTGCCTGGTAACACTCTGGTTTTCCCCAAAATGTGTATCACAACTAGAAAACAGTCTAAAGAGCTCACCCATTCCCAAACTCTTATGGCCTCTCTGCAAAGGGGATAAGATTGAGTTCTTCCTTATTTGTTGATGTATCAAACTACAGACATGATGTCAGTCTGAACTGCAATAGTCATGAAAGCAAGAGCATCTTGAAAGGCCTGCAGTGTTAATAGAACTGCTCTCATCTCCACGACATAGATATGCAACTTTGTCTCTTGGGGGACCACATGCCTTGGATAGTTCTTCTCAAGAAATGCCCCCTCCGCCCTATTTCAGAAGTATCCATGATCACTGTGGCAGTAAGGGATGGAAGGAGAAAGTGCCTGCCTAGATGTAGATCATCAGATTGCAGCCACCAAGTCATATGTCTTCTCCAAACAGGAGTAAGCATGACAGGACAGGGGTTGGTATAGACTGGACCAGTGTGCAACTAGTATTCACTGTAGAACCCACATAAAAAATAGTGCCAAAGGAAGTAATACAATGTCCGCTGCCACTGAAACCAAATGCTTAGAATACTGACCTTGTCAGAGGAGTTGAGTGAGTAAGGAGAATGTAAACTTGAGTCCTTATTGCAGAGATACATTGCTGAGGTAAGGATATTATTTATTTTGTAGTCTCTAGAAGAGCACCAATGAACTCCAGGCTCTGTACTGGGTTTATATTCAACTTAACATAATTTATAGTTATGTCCAAAGAGTTAAAAATCTGGAGCAAATAGTCCCTGGCATGTAAGTAGCAAATGCTTGGAAGGGGTTGTAAGAGCCAGTCATCTAGATATGGAAACACCTGGAATCACTTGAGTTTCAAGTGAGCTTCCACCACTGCCTTGCACTTGGTAAACACCATGGGAGCTGTGGTGAGTCCAAAGGGCAGGGCTCTGAATTGGTAATGACTGGCTCCCAGCTGAAAGCAAATATGTCTTCTGTCATGCTATCCCTAATAGAACCAAGATGTTATCCTCCAAAAAAAGGAAGCCAATCTGGTGGTCCTCTGCCATAAACAAACTCTACAACAGAAGAAAAAAACTGTTGCAAAAAAGAGTAAAATCCCATGACTGGAGGAACTCCCTGGTCAACCTCAGTAAGAAGCTGAGATCCCTCATAAAATCCTCCAAAGCTAGTTATGAAAAGAAAACTGCCACTGACTCTAAAGACAACCACAAAGCATTCTATAGCTATGTCAAGAATCTAAATAGGAACCCTCAGATCTGCTCTGAGTTACAGCATAATGTCACTAAATATACAGAACCAACTGATATTGCCAACATCTTAGCAGATAGATTCAACGCTAACTTTACCCCCCTCTCACCCCCTAGAGGGCCCATCTCTATACCAGAAGAATGCAAAGTTCCTATAATCACAGCTGCACAGGTAAAAAACACACTCTCCAAAGTCAAGAACACAGCATCCGTGGGACCTGACAATATCCCAGGCTGCATTCTACACGAACTACAGAATGAACTAGCACCCTACCTAAGTACCATGTTCAATCATAGCCTCACCTCAGGCTTTGTACCCACTAAATGGCGCAGCGCAACAGTTATCCCACTCCACAAAGGGGGAGCCACGACGGACCCCGGGAAATACCGCCCCATTAGCCTGACGAGCCTGGTCTGCAAGGCCATGGAACATATCATCGTGGAACTCATAAACAAAGACATTGGTAATCTCCAAACTCTGGACCCTACTCAGTTTGGATTTGTAAAAGGCAGATCATGTCTCCTAAACTTGATTGACTTCTTTGAAGCAGTCACCAAAGCCATAGATGAGGGTAAAATGGTTCACACAGCTTGTCTAGATCTCGCCAAGGCTTTCGACATCATCCCCCACTCTGGAATTATAGATAAGCTCACTAAACCAGGTATAGATACCTATGTCACAAGATGGGTTGCCAACTGGCTCACGGACAGAACCCACACTGTGAAAGTAGCAGATTCCAAATCCGACATCAGACCAGTGACAAGTGGAGTACCACAGGGTTCAGTCCTGGGTCCTCTCCTGTTTGGTATCTAGTTCTCTGAAGTGCAGGCCAACACAGAAGGTCTTTGGCTAACAAAGTTTGCAGATGGCTGCAAACTAGGAGCCATAATCGAAACTCCTAACGATGTGGACAAACTACAAAAGGGCCTCACTGAGACAGATACCTGGTGTCAAAGCCATGGCCTGAAGCTCAATGCCAAAAAGTGTATTGTCATCCCCTTTGGTAAAAACTCTGTACCCTTGAACTACCACATAGCTGGTAGTCTACTTAATGCCGAAAATGTGATAAGAGACCTTGGAACACAGGTGGACAGTAGTCTCTCCTTTGATAATCACATCGCCACAGTGGTCAGGAAATCCTTTTACGTGGCTCATTTCATCACAAAAGGATTCTCATCCAGAAAAAAGGAGGTCATTGTTCCCCTCTACTCATCACTCATTAGACCCATTATAGAGTACAACGCCCCTTTTGGTATGTACCTCACAAGACATCTACAACAACTGGAAAGACCACAGAAATACCTCACAAAGAGGATTACTGGCCTCAAACAGATGCCCTATGCAGACAGTCTCAAAAAACTACATCTTTACTCCATCGCATATCGCCTACTCAGGGGCAATCTCTGCCTAACATACAAAGCTATGTCAAACCCAGAGCTGTTGGACATGCTCCACTTAAAGAAATCCCAATCCCTCCGAGCTACATGCTCTAGGGACCTTAACCTTGTCACCACAATAAACAGAACATGCTGGAGGGATAGATTCCTGTCCCAGAGACTTCCCATACTCTGGAACAGACTACCTATCTATGTTAAACAGAGCTCCTCATTAGCACTCTTCAAGAAAAATCTTGATGATTGGATGGGAAATGGGAAATTCACCCCGGGATCACTTCTGTGGCTCTGCTCGACAGGGGCACAGGAAAATAATTTTCTTGGGTGGCGAAAGCCAGGGTACATTTTTTGGCTAGGCTTCTATGGGCCCTAGGGCCAACAGCTTAGTACCTACCTATGAACCTATGACTGCCTGTCTATTTTGATATGACAGTAAGCATCCTGAAGATCTATAGAGCACATCCAATCTTCCTTGTGAAGAAATGGCTGAATGGCCATTTGGAACTTTGCTTTCTTTACAAACTGATTTGATCTGCTTAGATCCAAAATAGGTCTCAGGTCCCCTCTTTTCTTTGGCACTAAAAAGAAGCATGAATAAGTTCTGAATCCTATCTGGTCTGGTGCGACCTTTTGTTTTGCAACATCAGGATCGCTTGTGCTGCTGCCTTCCTCTGACTGGGTGGAATGTTGTGAAGTTTCTTCCTTTTGGGAGGAGGAAGACAGGAAAATGGTATGTAATAACCCCTGGATATTATGCTTAGCAACCAAGTATCTTGTGTTATATTTGCCCAGGCATCTGGGTGCAAAGACAATCGACTCCAGACTACCTCCAAAGTTGGACATTTAGGCAGTGCTTCAGGAGCACTGGAAAGGCCTGTCTGAGAAGGAATCTCGAAAGCCCTGATTTGGCAGACCACCTCTGCCTCTAAGGTGGTCTATCATTGAAATTTCCTCCTCTGCCTCTGAAGGAATTTTCACCACATGGATCTTCGGAAGGAACCTAAGATTTGTGGAACTACATTTTCTTTCCCTCTCTCTGATTCCTATAAAATGTTCATTGAGGCGTAGAAAACTTGAGTCCTATGGCAGACAGAGTCTTTCCATATTTCTCACTGTGGGTCAGTGTCTTTTTAACTGATGGCACAAATAGGGATGTTATCAAACGGGACATTAGTAAAAGATGTTTTAAAAGGTTCAGCAAAGTCGCAAAGCCGCATCCAGGCATGTCTCCTTATAGCAATGCTGGAACCGGCAGCTCGTGAGGTACCTTCAGCTTTGTGAGAGATCAACCTCATCGAAACATTGGTTATAGACAAAACAGTGGCCAGATTAGAAGATGTTCTCTTGAAGTCTTCAGCAGACATGGACTCAGAGAGTATTTGAAAGTCCCTTGGTCAAATCTCTCTGAAGTTGAGTGAAACATGCCAGGTAATTAAGTGACCTCAGGGCAAAAGTTGCTGAAGTGAAAACTTGCTTTCCAAACTTGTCCAATGCTCTAGACTCCCTGCTAGGCAGATGGACAGTAGCGCTCTGCTCCTCTAGCTCCTTCTTGATGGCTGCTGCCACCACCATAGCATCTACTAGGACCCCTTTGCTCCAGTGTGGTCTGTCAGAGGGGGGTGCCAAAAACTTGTCAGGTCTCTTTGGAATGGGTTCAATGGTGTCTGGCTCCTTCCAAGCCCAACTGGCAACTAAATCAATAAGTTTGTCTGCCAGAGGAGTAACCCAAGATGTAGATGGGCCAGAACCAAAAGCCTCCAAAAATACAGATTCTTATCATGGGTGGTATAGGGAAGATTAAGCACCTTTCTGTTTCAGGATCTCTAGAATATCTCCAAAGGAGATGTCACTGAATGAAGACCTGGGAGACCCCTCTCCATCAAAATCCATATCCTTTGTGAGAGACTCCAAAGCGGGGTCAAGGGGTCTCCTTTTACAAATTCTCTTCTGATGAACTTCCTCTGTGGGAAGCTCATGTGAAGTTTTGGAAGACAGGGGAATTTTCTTCACAGGAAATGGCTGAACCCTTATTGATTCTGGCTGTCCCTGTGGAATAGGTCTATGCAACTCAGAACTAGGAACAGATGGATGGAAAGAAGTCGGATCTGAAATATGAGAGGGTGTATCTCTGTGGAGAGAAAAAGCCCATTCTCCACCTCAAAGGCAGACAGACCAGGAGAAACTCCAATCACCCCCCTTGGAGCGGAAGCTCCCAAGGAAAGCAGATCCAGAGCCTCCCCAGATCTGAGCCTCAGGAGCAGCACCAGATTCAAACTGTTGAGGGCTGAGACTCTGAGAGGAAGGAATGGATTTGACAAAATTGGAGCTGAACCCATCCCCTTGGAACTGATGCCGACGTTTCAGCTCTGACACCCATTCTGATTCAATAGCATCAGAGCAAAACTGGTCAAGGAAATCATTAGAGTGGAAGAAGAAGCCTTCCTCAGATCCAACACTGGACCCCTAAGGGATCTCGGATCCTGGGACTCCAAAACTAAAGGACGGATTAGAGAAGGGGAAAATATGGCTGTAGAAGTTGTGAGCTTGTTCATGGATCCAGTAGTGGATGGAGCTGGTAAGACCCCCATCTGGATCTGCACTCAGAAACTTTCACATCATCCTATCCATGTCTGCTTCTGACAAGCTCCTGGATGACCTAAAGGAAGAAGTGGAAGAAGGCCTAGAGTTCTTCTTGGGTGTCTGAAGTAACCTCAAAAATGGGGTGGAAGAAATAAGTTTAATTAAATATTCGGGAGAAGCACTCCTGCATACAGAACCCTGTTTAGGATCCGAAACTCTAGGATGCGAGGGTACAGTAGTAGGACTTACAGTTATGATAGACAGTTTAGAATCCAAAAGCTTTGGATCCAATGGTAAGGACTTAGGATCGGAAAGTGTAGGATCTGATGTTTTCCCAGATTTTGTAGGAGGCTCCAAAGAAGACCTGGGGGACTTTGTAGGGGAGTACTTCCTGTGCTCCAGGATGGCTGATTTACTATGTTTGGTGGTGGTGGGGGGGTTGAGTCCCTGAAGTAGAGGTAGGTAGCAGAAGACCTCTCAAAATGAGTTTATTGTGCAGATCCGCTAAGGCCCTGGGATTAAAGTAGAACAAATTTTACAGTTAGTGTCAAGATGTTCAGCCTCTTAACAATACACGCACTCTTTGTGGGCATCTGAATTTGGAATTTTATGCCCACAAGAAGTGCACTTTTTAAACCCTGTGGGCTTGTCTGCCATGGTGGCAAAAAAAATTGCCCACAGCAATATAACAACAAAAATAATATAGCAACAGCAAAGAAAATCCGCTAAGGCCCTGGGATTAAAGTAAAACAAATTTTACAGTTAGTGTCAAGATGTTCAGCCTCTTAACAATACACGCACTCTTTGTGGGCATCTGAATTTGGAATTTTATGCCCACAAGAAGTGCACTTTTTAAACCCTGTGGGCTTGTCTGCCATGGTGGCAAAAAAAATTGCCCACAGCAATATAACAACAAAAATAATATAGCAACAGCAAAGAAAACCAGTAAGACTTTGCCTTTTTTTTTTTGGTTAACAGAAGAAAAGTAAACTCTTATACAAAGGGTAAAAAGGGAATGCCAACAATTGTATTAAAGAGTTACTTTTAAATAGCAGGAAGGAAGGCAAAACACCTAATGTCAATGAGAAACTTGAAAAAACAAGGGAGGAAAATTAAGTTTGAGAGAAAAAGATTAACAAGAAAAGGGTTTGATGCTACTCACAAGAGATTCAAAAATTGCTCGAGAGATATGGAGATCTGTATGTGTTCGCAAAAGCAGAAAATGAGACCTGGGGCTTTTGGGATACAGCACAGCATTATGGGTACATGGAGGAGCTCGAAAGCTGGATCCTATGCCTGAAATAAGTGGCATAGTCAGATCTGAGGATGGGAACCAAACCCATAAGTTGAGGAAGAATAAAAAGGACATCAGATACACTCCTTCCTTTTTCTGCCCTTCTAATTGAGGATCAATGCCAGAATGCAAGAAGTTTTTTTAAATTTATTTTCTTTTTGAAATAAGTGAAAAGACATCAGAAATTACCTCCTGAGCAAATCCTAGCAAGTCTTCCGTGTCCAAAGTAATAGAAACAGGAGAAGTAACGTTCTTATTTTTTTGTTTGCTTTTTTTTCTGAGACATATCCTGGAAAAAGACCAACTCATGGCAGGGGCACTATCCTAGGAATCAAGAATCCTGAACCAGCTATGTGGTAACCCTTCAGCTGATCCTTCCTCCAAGACTAACAAGACTGACTTTCTCCCTTTTCCCAGATAGGGCAACCCTACAGCTGCACAGGATATTTTACTCCTGGTCCATATTGGTGAGGCTTCATGAGTAGCTATACCAGAGGGACCAAGATTCATTGATAAGAGGTACAAGTAACCAAGTCCAGCCACAGCTGACTCACCCATCAGCAGGTGAGGCAGTGAGGGAGCAAGCCTGGCACCAAGAGACTCCCTAAAAGATTTCTGCTTCTTGTGGACAGGAGAAGGAAGAAGGGAGGAGTCCGGTAACTGATGCATGGTCTAGCTAAAAAAGAAGCCTGAAAGACAGGAAGTGGAACCTGTGAGTATTAGTAAACCTCTTGACTAACAAATAATAATTCTGAGGTAAAAAATTAACTGTCATTCACCAAAAACACAACATCCTGTCTCAAATGCATAAATTCTACACAAATATCTAGAAGATAAGTAGAAAAAAAAATATTTACAATTATTTCACACAAGAAAATACAGAGTAAAACTCTGCTACAATGTCATGACACTCCATAAAAATAAATTTTCCTGGCATAAAATAATTAATTTCACAATAAAAAGTACAGTTGTGTAGGCTGAACTTACCATAACAGTAGATGTTCAAATGATCACTGCTGCAGTAGCATTAGCTATCCTGCCAAAGATATAAGAACCGTCCAGCTTCCAAAGCGTCAGAGCACCTTCCACACACCAAAATTGTCAAGCAGCTTGAGTTAAGCTGACTAAAAGACAAGTTTCTCTTCAGAGCTTTCCTGCCAGCAGAGAGTGAGAGAGAGAGAGAGAGAGAGAGGCTGAGCTCTGAAAGGGCAATGCTAGGAACAACAACAAAAAAATGTCCACACCCTGGCATAAAAAAAACATACCAAAAAACACAAGGAACGGAGGGAGGCAGCAGATACTGCAGCAGTGATCATTTGAATATCTAACTTACACAACTGTACTATGTATTTCAAATAAATCACTGCAGCAGTAGCCTTAGCTATATAGCTAGATTACCACAGCTAACTATATTTGGGAGGTGGAGGAGAAGTATCCAGGAACCCCTGGAAAAGGGTCCTAGCAAAGCCTGACCAAGACCTAGAGAAGGAATCAAGCTTATAGTGCTTTGTAAAGGTATATGCAGAGGACCAAGTAGCAGCTTCTAGAATACTTTTAAAATCCAGCCCTTTCCAAAAAGCCATATATGAAGCCAAGGCCTTAGTACAGTGAGCCTTAACCTTGCGTAGAATAGATTTACTATAGTGGGCCTTGACCCTGCATACAGTAGATTTATTATGGTGAGTATAACAAATGCCTTAAACAACCATTTGGAAATGGTCTGTTTTGTCACAGGTTGTCCCTTCTTCTTTCCTTCACAGGAAATGAACACTTGAGCTGAAGATCTGAAAGATTTATTTCTGTCAAGATAGTACTGGAGTTGTCTGCTGGCATCCAGAGTATGGTGCATACTTTATCCCTCAGGTTTAGGTTCAGAAAAGGAAATGGGGAGATGGATAGCTTAAAGTAAACTCAGATACTACTTTAGACTAAAAGATGGATTAGTTCTCAAAGAAACACTGTCTCTTTGAAAAACGAGAGAGAGTTGACTCACCATAAGAGCTTGCAACTCAGATACCCTTCTTGCAGAGGTTAGAGCAATCAGTAAAACTGTTTTCCATGTTAAGAACCTCAAATTAGCCAGATTAGCTGGTTCAAATGGAGCAAGAGTTAGCTTCTCTAACAGAAAATTAAGTACCCAAGGGGCCACTGATTTTCTACTAATCCTCTTATATAAAACCTCTTTCAAAAACATTTTGATTTGAGACTGCATTGGAAGAGGAGGATCCATGGGTAGACATGCTGAAATGGATTATAAATCAACCTTGATAGAAATTAGAAAGGCCATAGATAGTAACTCACGCAAATACTGTAAAAGCAGAGAACAATTAGCCCTGAATGGGTGCTGGTTATGTTGCTGCCACCAACTAGAAAACTTTTTCCACTTGCTAATATATGATTTTCTAGTAGCAGACTTTCTTGCCTCCAATAATACCAGCTGCACATCCTGAGAAAACAAGTGCCTAAAAGGAATTAAGATTCTATCCTCCATGCAATCAACTTGAACATGACTGATGTTAAAATGTGTCAAACACTCCTGGTCCTGTGTGAGTAGATTCAGTCTGTGAGGAAGCCTATGGTAATTTCCCCTCATTATTTTCAAAAGAAAGGAGAACCACGGTTGCCTGGGCCAGAAGGGAGTCATCACAATGACCCTGGGGGGTTCCCTCTGAATCTTCGGAAGTACCCTGCATATTACTGGAATGGGTAGAAAAGCATAGCGGAGCATTCCTCTACAAAGAGAAAGAAAAGAAAAGGCATCTGTCTTCCAGGCCTTTTTGCATGGAGTCTTGGAAGCAAGTTGATTGTTCAGAGATGAGGCAACGAGGTCTACTTGGGGAACTCTCCACACATGGATCAAATCTTGGAAGACTGCCTTGATCAATTTTCCATTCGTGAAGGTCTTCCCTGGACCTGTTCATCTAGTCTGGCACACACAATTTTGTTCTGACTGAATGTAGGAAGCCTGTAGAGTGAGGTTGTGCTGTAAAGCAATATCTCAAGTTAACATGGCTAGTCTGCAAAGGGAATGCAACATGGTTCCCCCTGCTTGCTGATGTACCATACATGTGTAGTACTGTCTATAATCACTTGAAGAGGTCAGAGGAACCAAAGATGCTTCACAGAGTTGAGTACCTTGATCCAGGCAAGTATCTCATTGGTATTTATGTGCTTGTGTCTGTCCTTCTGGTTCCACTCCCCCTGCACTTGTATCCCTCCTGAAACTGCTCCCCAAGAAATGTCTGAAGCATCTGTGGTGGTTGACTGCTTTGGAGCAGGGAGGGAGAAGGGGAGACTTGGATTTAAGAATATCTGTTGTCTCCACCAAAATATTTCTCTACTGACAAACCCTAGCACTGGGATCTGAAAAGATAAGGGGTGCAGATGCTTGGACCAAAGTGATTTCAGATACCACTGTATCTTTCTCAAGTGGATTCTTGCCAGAGGTATCATGAGAAGCATTGATGCCATTAGACACAAAATCCTGAGGTGTTTCCTTGCAGTGACCGAAGTCTTAGTGAAAAACCTTTGAAACAGATCTAAATAAAAATCTATTTTTTCCTGTTGGAGAAAAGCGCTTTGAACCAAGAGGTCTAGTTGGCATTCCAGGAACAGAATCCTGTGAGAAGTAGTCAAGAAAGACTTTTGAATCTTCTCTTGGAATCCCATTTTATGAAAAAAATCTTTTGCCCAAGAGACAAATTCCTGACACCCTAAAAGAAACTCTGCAAAGATAAGCAAATCTTCTAAATATGGAAAATGTGGATACTCTGTAGCCTACAATGAGCTATAATTGGCGCTAGACACTTTGTGAATAATCCTAATGCAGTGGATAGTCCAAAGAGTAATGAATTGAACTGATAAAGTGATCCAGACACACAAAATCATAAGAAACAGCTAAAGTCTGGATGAATAGGGATGTGAAGATAAGTATGTTTTAAGTCTAGTGTTACCAGGAAACTTGAAAGATGAAAAAGACTAACAAGTTGTGAAGAGACAGCATTTTGAATTTGGGCACTACCACAGATTTAAGAAAGAAAGATCCAGAACTAGTATCCAAGCATTTTCTTTCTTTGGCACTAAGAGCATTCTTAAATAAAACCCTTTCCCTAGCTGAGAAGGAACAGCTGGTTCAATCACTCCTTGGGGCAGCATGTGATGAACAACAAGTGACAACAAGAGAGTCTGAGTTGCAGGATGAGGACTAAACCCCTGGAAAGGAGGAATTTCCTCCCACTGCCATCTGTAACCTTGATGAATTATTTTTCAGAACCCATTTGACTGACCCAGTCTGTTGCCTATGAGAAAATGAAGATTCAAACTATCTGGAAGAGAAAAGGGCCAGGGTGGGAGTAGGTCACATGGTTTCTTAAAAAGTCATTCAGACTTGTTGGACTATCTTTGGTTATGGGAGGTTTGAGACTTCTTTTTGGAAACCCCCTTTCCATTTCTTCTTAAACGTCTGTTTACCTGCATGTTTTTGAGACTGTTTATTCTGTTTTTTTGCCAAAACTGGCTGACAAGAAAGAAAATTCCTTGGACAATTTGGAAAAGGAGGACTGAAAATCATAGAGATTCTCTGGATCATCTTGCCCCTTTTACTAAATCTCTATCTAAGGGAGAATTTAAAATCTCATTTTTAACATCATCTGGGAGGTTCTGAGAATACAGTCAAGCAAACTTCCTTAAAACTGTACCAGTGGCCTTAGCCCAGGAAGAAATATCAGCAGAATCACGCACACACTGCAAACGACGAGTACTGACTTGCCCAACAGAAGAAGCTTAAGTTATTTAAAGCAGAATTTTCTTTACAAGAAGAAACCGTAGATAAAGCATTCCTCATACTTCCACAATAAGTCAGAAGAAACTTTAACATATGAGCCTGACAATTTAACATTCTGAAATTCAAAGTTGCAGAAGTATATACTTTTTTCTCATACCTATCAATAATTTTCCCATCCTTATTAGAAAGAATAGGATTGGAATTAACTAAGTGCTTAGCAGCAGTGGAGTCAAATAAGGCTATACCTGCTGGGCCAGGTTTGGGAATACTGCATAAAAATGTAAGACTCAGGAACACTATATATCCTATCTGCCTTTTTAGGGACAGCTGGCAGACTATCAAGAAAACTGCAGGCAGTAAGACACTCATCCTCTAAAGCACACAGGACAGGAGGAATGGATGTAGGCAATGGAAAATCCTACTGTAACAACTCACAATATTTTCTGAGGGACTGAGAAACCTCAGTGCTGTCCTACTAAAAGCACTGGGACATTCTAGCAATAGTCTCAGAGAAAGCCCCACAGGTAGAATCAGAAACTCAGCTCTCCTCTGAGTCTGAATCAGAAATCTGAGGAGAAAGCCCTGAATAACAAGTGTGTGGCCCCAATCTCGAGGAATCTCAACATACTTAAATGACCCTGTGATTAAAAGATATAATGGTACTGTAAGCTTGTGCTAAAGTGCTTTCAGGTCATTATTACTAATTTTGCCGTCTCCCCATGATCTGTTTGGGTCCAGTTTGCACATTTCTTTTCAATACAATATAATATAATAGGTTCATAGTTTAGTACTAAGCTAACTGCCCTTATGAGCCATTTTAAGCCTAGCCAATTATCCCTTGTGAGACTCAAACCCTGCACCTTGTGTTTGTAAGGCAAACACCTTAGCCATTAAGCCACCCTCCCAACCATAATAATTTCAGTATCTGAAGTTAGCTGGATAATAGTAGGACAATCTATCATGCCCTCTGTGAAGTCAAATTGTTTTGTATGGGTTTGACATAATGGTTAAGGTCTTTACTTCATAGACACAAGGTACAGGGTTTGAGTCTAACCTCAAGTTTTTGGCTAGGTTTAAAATGGCCCTTCAGGGTAATTAGCCTAGTATTCACCTATGGATCTAATATTTTGTAAATATAATATGTTGGGTTTGAAACTAAATTTTAGAATCTACACACAGTTTATTACTCTGTATGTCTTTATGCCTACCACAGTTTATATACCTATAAAATGGTTTACTATTATGCTCAATATCTTAATATAATTGTTTTTCAAATTTTCCTGATCTTGTCTCACACTATGTTTAGTTTGTCTGTCTAGTTTCTTTATTTCAGTTTTCCAAGTTATAGTTTGACCTCATTTCTATTTCTTGTATTTTTAATCTTACATCTTAAGTATTTTATTCTTAAGGAAAATATCCTCTTAAGCTTGTGTGCCTAGATCTTGCATTCAAACAATTTCCATAAAGTAAAAAAAAAAAAAAAAAAAGCTTCCACACTCTTTCTGCACTCTTTCCACAGAATGCATCAATACAATTAGTTTTACATAGTGACTGTTTTGCTTCCATATAGTCTGTTAATCTTTTGTACACTGATTTAGATTTTAGTTTGGCAGAATTATATAGCAGTAATTTATCCTTTATAACTTCATGGTCACTGCACATCAAAGGTAGTAAAACTTGACATATTCTCCTTACAAACGCAAACAATGTCCTGTATGTTCCATTCTCTGGTAGGTTTGTTTACAACTTGCGGCAATTGTTGTTCATGAACTTACATACTGAATAATTTCCTTACTAATGTTATAATCTCAATGTTATTCCGGTCTGTTTCTGGTAGATTTATGTTCCACCCACCCCCCAGTTTTATGCAAGAAATGTATGTATCAATACTTGACTTTGGTAGTCTATACACTCCAACAACTAATCTGTTCTAGGGTATTCTTTATTATCACAGGTACACAATCTATTGTATTAGTGTTATAGTGTTATCATCAAACATGTAATAATTGCACGTCCCATAATCATTAATCCTTATCATAACACCTACATCCAGAACTTATATAAACAATCCTGTCTTGATTTATGATTTACTGTGGGGTTGCCTGGTAACAGAAGTTTTATTTGAATTTGTATTCTAACCACTGCTTTTCACTGGTTATAGCAAGGAAGGGATAGTTGTAGACAAGATTTACTTTGATTTATATTTTGTTGTTTTACCTTTACTTTTCACTGTTTGTTGTTAGAAAGGGATATGTTTTAGATAGGCAAAATCTAGGCATTCTAAGGCACTTACTGAGCTGTAAAGTCACACAGGCTGCAGAGAGGACAATACAGAACTTATCTAAACAATCCTGTCTTGGTTTGTAATTTATTGTGAAGCTGCCTGGTAACAGAAGTTTTATTTTAATTTGTATTTTACTTCTTACCATTGTTTCCTACTGTTTATAGGAAGGAAGTGATAGCTTGTAGAAAAGAAGACTTAACTTTGATTTATTTTTGTTGATTTACCTTTAATTTCCACTGTTTGTTGTTAGAAAAGGATAGGTCTTAGACTTGCCAACTCCAGGCATCCTAAGGGACCTAGCCAGTAATAAAGTTACACAGAAAGGATAATCCAGAGTTTATCTAAAGAATCCTGTCTTGGTATGTGATCTACTGTGGATCTGCCTGGTAAGAGAAGTTTTATCTGAATTTATATTTTATTTCTTACCACTGTTTTTCACTGTTTATAGGAAGGAAGAGATAGCTTGTAGTCAAAATTTACTTTAATTTATATTTTGTTCTTTTATCTTTAATTTTCACTGTTTACTATAAGAAAGGGATACATTTTAGATAGGCAAAATCTAGTCACACTAAGAAACCTAGGGAGCTGTAGTCATACAGACTGCAGAGAGGACAATCTAGAATTTTCCTAAATAATCTTGTCTTGGTTTGTGATTTACTGTGGAGTTGCCTGGTAAAAGAAGCTTTATTTGAATTTGTATTTTATTTCTTACCTCTGTTTTCTACTGTTTATAGGAAGGAAAGCATAGCTTGTAGACAAGAATATTTCCTTTGCTTTATATTCTGTTGTTTTACCTTTAATTTTCACTGTTTGTTATCAGAAAATGATAGGTTTTAGGCAGGTAAAATCTGGGCATCCTAAGGGACCTAGTGAGCTATAATGTCACACACACTGCAGAGGGAACAATCCAGAACTTATCTAAACAATGTGCATTCTCGTGCGATGTAAAGAAATTCCAGCTTTGTCTGACTTTCAGAACTTGTACAGTCAGAGCAACAACTTCACTGTGCTTACTTTAGTATTTAGTTGTATATTGTTTGTATGATTTTTTTCATAGAAGTTGATTTAAGTTCTCGTTGAATTCTGTGGTAACTGATTTTGATTATTCTTTTCTTTTATAATTTTTTATTTATTTGAAGCTGAATATGGATTCCTTAAACGAGCATGCCATTAAAGATGTGCTAAAGCACAAATATCTTGTACAGTGTAACAAATGCTGTTTAGTTAAAGGTAACACCTGATAACACTGGTGATCTCTGTTCCTCATGTCAACAGTTGGATGATTTGCTTACCATTATTACTAGTAAATCTAGACTTATTGATGACGATTGCACTTCTGCGATTGGCACAGCTTGGAGAACTGTTGCAAGGTATATTAATAACTGGACTGGTGAGATAAATAATGTTAGATAAACAGCAAATAGAACACATTCAGAAAAAGATGTATCTATTGTCCATAAAAATCACTCAAGCCCGAAGAAACAAGATGATGCCCCTGACAACTTTGGAATTCTGGATACACGTATGCAGCAATCTGAGGATTCAGAGTGTTTAGAAGGAAATAAAAAAGAAAGAAAGATAGAGGTTCACAACAAATAACAAGGAAGAAAAAGAAACTGATGGGTCCACTTCTAAATCTTGAATCTCAAAATCGTTAAATTCAAAATACTGAAACCAAAATAAGCTCAAAATACTGAAAACTCAAAACAGAAATTCAACGTATTGAAAAAACACAAGACAGCAACGCTAACTATATTGCAGCAGAACTACATACAGAAACATATTACTCTTCTTCAAGTATAGGCAGGGGGCAAGCCCCCTTGCACCCCCCACACTTCCTGCTTCTTAAATATATCAACTCCGAGATTGCACTCCACAGCAGAAAATGGCAAACATAAAATTACATGCTTCATGACTGCCTGTTGTAACCTTAGTCATGTTCACTTCTAATTTGCTATACCACAACATAACTCATGTTAGTGTAGTGAAGTGCAATATCAGAGAATCTTAAACAAAACAGTTTGGCTTCACAAAGGGGTGATTGTCCTAGTGACATCCAGGTAACTTCAGATACTGGAATCAGATTAGATTATATTGAAAAAGAACTGAGCAAACTGGATCCAAACAAAGCACAGGGAGGAGACTGAATTAGTAACAATGACCTGAGAACACTTCAGCAAGAACTTACAGTACCATTATAATCTGTTATTTACTAGGTCATATAAATATGGTGAGATTCCTCAAGACTGCAGACATGCACTTATTAAACCTGTCTTTAAGGGAAATGGGAGTAGGACAAACCCAGAGTGATACAGACCTTTAAGTCTATGGTTGAGACTTGAAACCATATATCAGCATGCATATGCTGAAAATAGATCTATTACCACCTGTACCATGATGCTCTATAAAGTACAGTTGTAACACACTTACCATAAATGTAGATGTTCGAGTGTATTCACTGTTGCAGTCATTACATTTGGGTTATCTGCCTGCAGGTAGCCCTCAGTCGGCCTGATTATCAAAGTCTTGGGTCTTGCGTCAGCTGCTGTCTCATCTTCCATGACATCAGGTAGTCAGGGGTATAAAGCATGCAGCCAATGCCATTACATCAGTTTTTCTTGCCCCAGACGTCAGTTGGCCCCATAATGGGAAGCAATTATATACAAGGTTACACCTCCAACAAAAAGCAAATACACCAGAAAGCTTTAAGCATAGTAAGCAAGAATAGAGGTATAGTCAATAGAAGTCAGGGGGCTGGAGGGAGGGTAACCTGGACTGCAACAGTGAATACATGAATACACTCGAACATCTACACTTATGGTAAGTGTACACAACTGTACTATGTTCTTCATGTTTCACTGTTGCAGTCATTACATTTGGGTAGATCCCCAAAGCTAAGGAAGGGAGGAGGCAGTTAGATAGCATTAGGACCAGCTATAAGGCCCTGCAAGACTGCAGTGGCAAAACCAGCTCTGGATTTAGAAAAAATTGGCAAGTGGTAATGCCTGGTGAAGGTATGCACAGAACTCCAGGTAGCAGTAGGATGTTCCTGGTAGGGGCACCTCCGAGAAAGCCTGTAGAGGTAGATGCAGCCCTGGATGAATGTGGTCCTATCCCCTGTGGGGTAGGTTTTCCATGATGCTTATAGCAGAAATTAATGCAATGGCCTATCCACTTGGAAATGGTTTGCTTTGAAATGGCCTCCCCCTCTGCCCCAGCAGCAAATGCAACCAGCAGCTGTTCAGATTTCCTGAGAGGCTTAGTCCTATCTAAGTAAAATCTAAGTTGTCTGTGCACGTCCAAGGAGTGCAGTATTCGTTCCCCTTTGTTCTGCAGATTAGAAGAGAAGGTTGGCAAATGAATCGACTGATTAAGGGCCACACTGGATACCAACCTTAGGCATAAAGGAGGGATTGGTCTTGAGGGACACCCTGTCCGCATGAAAGATGATGAAAGGCGACACTGACATGAGGGCCTGTAATTCAGGCACCCTTCTTGCTGAAGTGATGGCTAGGAGGAAGGCTGTTTTCCAAGAAAGGAATTTCAACTCTGTATTTGCAGCTGGCTCAAAGGGAGGTAGAGTGAGCTTTTCCAATACAAAGTTAAGGTCCCAGGCTGGAGTAGGAGCTCTCCTGGGTGGTCTTGAGTTTTTGGCACCTCTGAGGAATTGCTTCAGCAGTGGATGAGAGAAGAGGGTTGGCTCTGTATTATAATTAGCTGAGATGGCTGAGGCATGAATTTTGATGGAAGAATAGGAAAGGCCCTTGTGAAGCATCTCAGTTAAGTATTGAAGAATGAGCGGTAGATTGGGCACAGTTGTGTCCATCCCCTGTTTTTGGTTCCAGGAACAGAATCTCTTCCATTTTTCAGCATAGGATTTTCTAATACTAGGCCTCCTTGCCTCCAGAATGACATCCATCACTTGCTTACTGAGGGATGGTAAAGGAGAGGTCATGTAATTAGCCAGGCTGCAAGGTTCAGGGTTTGAATGTGTGGGTGCAGAATCTGGCCCTCCTGCTGGGACAGCAGGGCAGGAGTTTGAGGCAGGTGCCATGGTTCCAGAAGTAACACACTGTGCAAGAGGGGGTACCAGTGTAGGCGTGGCCAGTCTGGTGCAATAAGTATTGCCCTTGGTTTGTCTTGTTTGATCTTTAGTAGCACTTTGGAGAGGAGAGGCAGAGGGGGAAAGGCATAAACTGATCGGTTTTTCCAGCTGAAGGACAGGGCATCCACTTTCCAAGCTTGTCTGTGGGGAGTCCTTGTGCAGAATTTGTCCAATTGGTAGTTCTGAGGGGAGGCAAACAGGTCTATCTCTGGGCTCCCTCATTTGAATCTCAAAATGTTGAATATCTTTGGTTCCAGTTTCCACTCGTGTGGGTCCATGAGATTTCTGCTTAGGTCGTCTGCCAGTGTATTTAGCTTGCCTGGCAGGAATTGAGCTTGTAGGTGCACTTGGTAGCTCAAGGCTGTGTTCCACAGAGCCATGGCTAGTCTGCAGAGGGGGTATGAATGGGTTCCCCCCTGCTTGTTTATGTACCACATAACAGTGGTGTTGTCCATCTTTACCAATAATTGTCCTGGAAGAATGTGGTCCTTGAAGGATGTCAGAGCATTCTGTACCGCTAACATTTCTTTTTGAATGATATGCAGGTGCATTTGACTTGGGTTCCATTTGCCCTGAATGCACTGTCCTGCCAAGTGAGCCCCCCATGCATAGTCTGATGCGTCTGTTGTTAGGGTTTAGGTGACAGGGGGTAGAGTGAATGGCAGTCCCTTGTTTTGGTGGCAGGCCTCTGCCCACCAAAGGAACTCTGTCTTTAAACAAGGTATGATAGGAATCATTGATTCTAGGCCCTGAGAATGTTGGCACCATAGGCTTTTTAGATACCATTGTAGTTTCCTTATATGCAGTCTTGCATATGGAATTAGTATCATGCAAGAGGCCATGAGCCCCAGGGCTTGCAGTATTTTCCTTGCAGACAGCTGGGTCTTTATGGCCAGTAGTTTGAAGTAGGCTGTCAAATGAACTTGTTTCTCTGGCGTGAGGTATGCCATCTGGGAAGTTGTATTCAAGCTTACTCCCAGGAATACAATTTGTTGGCAGGGTACTAGATGTGATTTCTTTTCGTTTATGCTGTACCCCAGAGAAGATAGTAATTTCTTTACAAATGCCAGATGATTTAATAGTATGTCCTGGCTTTCTGCCTAAATTAGACAATCGTCCAGGTATGGGTATATCTGAATATTTCTTTGCCTGCAAAATGCAATGACTGGAGCTAGGCACTTTGTGAATACCCTGGGCGCAGTAGACAAGTAAAAGGGCAGTGCAGAGAACTAATAGTGCATGTAGCCTGCTCTGAAGCGTAGGTATCTTCTGCAAGATTCCCTTATTGGGATGTGCAGGTAGGCATCCTTTAAATCCAGTGTTGCCAACCAGGCATTTTTGCCTAGCATAAGAAGCAGCTGATGTAGAGTTAGCATTTTGAATTTTGGGATTACCAAAAAAAGTGTTTAGGGTAGACAGGTCGAGGATAGGACACCAGGAATTGTCTTTCCTGGGTACCAGGAAAAGTCTTGAGTAGAAACCTTGCCCCCATTCTTCTTCTGGGACAGGTTGAATAGCCCTGATGCTTAGAAGAGAGAACTTGCTTTTGAGCCTCTGCCCACTGGTTTGGGGGTAGGTCTGGCCAACCGTTTGGGGTTGGTAAGGAGTGGAACTGGAATCTGTATCCTTGGGAAACTATATTTAAAACCCATTTGTCTTGGGTAATGAGTTCCCAGTTTTTTGCATGCAGGGCGATCTTTCCCCCTAAAGGAGCAGTCAGTTGAGCAGGGCTTGGAAGGTTTAAAGTTAAGTCATTGTGACAGTTTACCATAGGGGGGTGTCTTACTACTTCCAGCTTTGGAAGTGGGAGCCCCCCACTGCTTAGGCGTGTGAGTACCTTGGGACTGAAGCCTGGGTGCTCTGCTGGTTCTGGGTTTGGACTGAAAAGGCCTGGAAGAGGCAGGAAAGGACCATTTCTTAGAAGGCCAGTGCCTACTAAATCTGGGATGTTGTACTTCAAGAAATCTTTAACAGTTTGCATAGATTTAGCTTTTTCCTCCATCTTTTTAAGTACTACTTCTGCTTTGTTGCCAAACAGGCGGTCTTGGTTTAAGGGAGCATCCAGTAATTTAGCTTTAACATGATCTGGCAAAGATTGCTCCTTAAGCCAAGCATGCCTTCTAAGTACAGACCCAGTGACAGCAGCCTTGCAAGACGCCTCTAATGAATCAAAACCACATTGCAAAGTACGTTTTCCAGCTTGTTCAGCAGAATGCATTAAATCATGTAATTCTTTATTTTCAGCACAGTCAGGAATCAACATCATTTTCTGTTTAAGCAATCCAATAATATGCTGCTGATACTTTAACATATGAAACTGGCAGTTTAAGGCCCTAATGGCCAAAGTTGCAGAAGTGTATACCTTCTTTCCCCATCTGTCAAGGGCCCTGGACTCTCTATCAGAGGGGGTAGGGTTTTTGGCAGTACTAGCCTTAATGCCTTTGGGCCCCTGTGAAATGGTCTCAGGATCCGCAGTAGGATTCTTAAAGAGGAACTTGTGAGAGTCAGGAACTCTCTAATACCTGTCAGGTTTTCTGGGAGCTGGAAGTAAAGTGTCAGGGGCCAGGCTAGATTCTGAAAAGGCATCATCTACAATGTCCAGTACAGAAGAGATAGCTAAAGGCCTATGTTGAGGTAGGAATAAAAATTCCCTAAGCCTCTTTTTGGAGTCAGAGTAATCCTGGTTTTCCCAGTGGAAATGCTCCCTAAGAGTATGCAAAGTTTCACCAAACGAGAAATCCTCTGGAGGGGAAGCAGAGGGAATGGAGTCCTCTGCATCAGAATCCTCATAGGTAGATAAGGGCAACTCCTGGTCATCAGAGAAAACAGAAATTTCAGAAGCCTGATCAGAAGAATCAGAAGGAAAATCAGTTTTAGGTCTCTTAGAGGGAGAAGGGTGGCTTCCCCTGAATAGAGTAATAAGGTCTTCAGTCATTCTTATCATTTGTTTTTTAGGCATAGGGGCCTGACCATGCAGTCTGGGAGTCGATTTTCTAGGCATGGATCGAGTCTTAGGCCTTGGAGAAGAAGACGGCGTTGGTTTAATATGCATGTTAGTAGGCCTGAATACACCCTCAGAAGCCGGTGCCTGCACAGCGGCTCCAGACCCATCCAAGGTAGAGACATCCGCAGGTTCCACAGTTGAAGAATCATCTTGCGGCATACCAGACTCCGAATGAGTCTCAGTAGAGGCCTGCAAATCTGAAGTAGTGGATATCAGAGGCTGCAAAAGCGCCTCATTGAGTACCGCGAACTGGTGACTAGCTTAGGAGAAGTGTCTTTGGCAGCTTTGGACCTATGCGGTCTGTCTCTGTCTTTATCTTTGCGTTTTTTCGGAATGTCGGTAGTCGGGTGACTTACAGAAGCCATTTCAGGATAATTGAACCGAGTACCAAAATATTTAGATGCGAAAATGAACCGACGACGAATAGTTTGAGGTTTGAATAAGGTACAAACCTGACAGCGAGGTACATCATGGCCTGGGCCTAAGCAAGGAATGCAGTAAGAATGAAAATCTTTATGAGGTATTTGCTTTCCACAAGAAATACAATTGTTAACTTTTACTGACATCAGTTTGGAGCAAGAAAAATATTCCCCAACAGGGTACTTAGCTTAGTTGAAGACTTTGGATCTGAAACTCGAAAACGAAAATTTCAGGAGTCGGCCGACTGGCACTTGTGATCTGCTTCTGCTTCGGGCACCGCACGGCAAGAAAGACTGATGTAATGGCATCGGCTGCATGCTTTATACCCCTGACTACCTGATGTCATGGAAGATGAGACAGCAACCGATGCAGGACTCAAGACTTTGATAAAAAGGCCGACTGAGGGCTACCTGCAGGCAGATAACCCAATTGTAATGACTGCAACAGTGAAACACGAAGAACTTCAATATAGTAATGGCTATGAATGAAAAATTGTGGTGTGATGAAATGTATATAAAATGTAACCTCAGCATTTGACAGGGTCATACAAAAAACACTGATCAATAAATTAGAAAAATTAGGTATATATTTATACTTGATAAGATGGACAGCTGCATGGCTTACAAATAGGACATAGCAAGTATCATTCAGCAACTGGACATATGAAATTCTTGGTTACAGTCAGGTTGTCCCATAAATCTCTGTGCTAGGCCGCTACTTGTTCAGATTGGAACTTTTAGACGTATAGTTTTCATCTGAGGTGTTCTACAGTCTGTATGCAAATGATCTGAAATTGGGTAAACTGATTACATGTGTTACAGATAGGGACATCTGCAAAAGAACTTGAGTAAATTGACCATTTGGGCACAGAAGAATAGTATACTGATAAATACATCAAAAACTGAGCATATGAGATTTAGAAGACATAAATTGAAAGGTGAATATTTAGTACAGCACACCATGATTGAAACTGTATATTCATTTAAGGACCTGGGTGTATGGGTAGATCCAGCTCTGAATTTTTCTAATCATATCAAAAACTGAGCATATGAGATTTGGAAGACATAAATTGAAAGGTGAATATTTAGTACAGCACACCGTGATTGAAACTGTATATTCATTTAGGGACCTGGGTGTATGGGTAGATCCAGCTCTGAATTTTTCTTATCATATCAACCAACTGGTTAATGAAAGTTATAGAGCTATAGGTTGTAAAAAAAGATTTATAAAGTCTAGGAAATCAGAAATAATGAAGTCGGTTTGTTAATTACATTAGCCCTAAACTTGAGGATGGAATAACAATATGGAAACCCTATAAGAAAACAAGCATGAGTAAACTGAAAAGAGTAGAATGGAAGTATGCCAAGAGCATCCATGGATATGAAAATTTAAGCTATTATGAAAGACTAAAATATCTGAACTTGCACAGTGTTTCTTACAGATATTTAAGAGGAGATCTTATTCAGATGTACAGCCCACACACAGATATTCACATTTTTATCCTTGTCGTCTTCTATAAGTTTGCATGGTTGTAGTCTTAGTATTTATTTAATTGGGGCATTGTTTTGTAAGATAAGAGCTCGCACAGAGCCACCTTTTTAGCGTTTTAAACCTACCAAACACAAGTATAGACGATTGGTAATGTCCTTTGCAAATATACATAGTATACACTTGTTGTATATTTGCACAGGATACAATGTTTTTAATGTTTTTACTTACAGGTATACACAATAGCCTAGTAGCAGTGATGTTTTTTCTTTGGTTGTTACATTTTTCATGGAGTCTTAGTCTCCGTTTCTCTATCTTCTTTTATTTCTTTTTAAACTTTACTTAGTGCACAGGATCTATACAAGATCGTACATAACCTTGGGTTTATTATACAGTACCTGCATGATAGCAAGTACAGGTTTATACATATATATTCTTTTGTATGTTTTAATTCTGCAAGAATGTGCGGTTTCAGTTTGCGCATTATATCAATGCATATATAATTCAAGGTAAGCGAACACATAGAAGCTGTTATATCAGTGTTTTCATTTGTAATATAGATCTTTCAGGCATATGCATAGTGGTAGAGAATTTTTGTTGTTCTATTTATTACATAATTTTCAAGATCCGGGTTTCGGATCATTAAATGGTTTTGTGTAGTTTTAATGATTTTAAACTGTTTATCAGCCGTGACGCTTGTATTTTGGCACCAAAGCACTTATTCAAACATAGCTGTTGCTTTTTGCTAGTTGTCTGAAGAAGTCCCACAATTAGGTGGGACGAAAAGTGCTTAACAACATATCTTTGGTCAAATTAAAGTTGTTCACAACAAGCTCTTTGTTCGTTTGGGTGTGTAGTGCTTGCAGTTCACAGCATTCGTGTTTGCAACAAGTTTTTGGTCTGTCATTGTTTTATAAGTTCCAGATCCTATTTGGTCTGCGGGGACTGTCTGGATGAATCTTTTTTTCTAGCAACTTTTGTATTTCTAGAGTTGCCTGTTCCCTTTGACTGGGTAGAATGTCCAGGATGCTTTTTATGTTTGAGACGGGGAAAGAAAAGGGTATGTAGTAACCTCTGGATATGATGCCTTATACCCACCTGTCTTGTTATTTTTAGCCAGGCTTCTGGGTAAAAAGACAAGCAATCCCCAACTGCCTCCAGAGATGGACAGGCAGGCCTCCTTTCAGAAGCACTGAAAGGGCTTAGCAAGGAAAGATTCCCTGTTGCCCTGATTTTGCAGACCACCTCTGCCGTGCGGCCGTTCTATTACTGCTACCCCCTCTGCCCCTGGAGGAAGAATCAACATGTGTCCTGGAAAGCTCTCTGGGATTTTTGGAACCATACTTTTCCTCCTTGTTGACCTTTTGGATAAGGTCTAGAAGGTAGGGAAAAATGGACTCCTATGGCAGAGAGAGTTTTTCCTTCTTGTTCACATCTGGTTAGTGTGTCTTTGACTTTTGGCCTGAACAGGGGATGAGCCGTCGAAAGGGGCATTAACAAAAGAAGATTTAAAGGGCTCTGCAAAGTCACAAAATCGCATCCAGGAATGTCTCCTTAGGGAAATTACCCACTGCCCTACTCACTCCATTCACTGCATAAGAAATGAGTCTCATGGAGGTGCTGACCACTGAATTTAAGGTGGAGAGCTGAGAGGAAACCTTCTCTGATACCGCTCCAGCTACTGAACCTTGAAGAGTATCTCCTAGCTCCTTCAGGAGATCTCTCTGAAGTCTGGTAAACTTGGTGAGATAATTCAGCAATCTAAGAGCAAAGGCCATTAAAGAAAAGGTGCGCTTTCCGTATCTGTCCATCGTATGCGATTCTTTGTTTGGTGGATGGCCAGAAGAGGACATCTCTGAAAGTTCCTTTTTGGTGGCCGCCGCCACCACCATAGCATCTACTGGGACTCCTTTTGTAAGAAAATTCTTGTCTGTAGGAGATGTGATGAATTTGTTTGGCCTCCAAGGAACAGGCACCACTGAGTCTGGAGACTCCCATTCCTTTTGACTAACTAGGCCCATCAATTCGTCGAAAGACAGAGACACCCAAGTGCCATAAGGGTGAGACCCAAAAGCCTTCAGGTATACAGACTCCTCCTCAGAATGGTTGATGGGCTTCCAACCGCCTCTCTGTTTAAGTATTTTCAGGATATCCACGAAGGAGATATCCTCAGAGGGTGACCGTGAGGACCCTTCTGACTCATCAAGGTCTGTATCGGATGTGATGGACTCCTCTGGAGAGACTAAATGCTTCCTCTTGCTTAATCTCTTCCAAGGGACCTCTTCAGAAGGGTATTCTATAGAGGTTTTGTAAGAGAGGGGCTCACCCAATGGGGCATCCTGAGGCCTAGGGTCTCTGTGTCTCTGCGGATGCAGTGATGCCAAGACAGACACTGGTGTCTTTGGGGGAAGAATGTCCAGACCTCAGAGTGGACCTGTCTGTGGAGACAGAACTCTCATCACCTCAAAAGCCCCCCACCTCCACCATCGAGAAAACTCCCGGCTCCAAAGAACCAGAGGGTATCCCCGGAACCAAGGGGCTTGGCTCCGAGGCAGATGTAGGAGCCAAGCTCACTTGCACCAAAGCCCCGAGAGGCAAGTTCGGATCAGACATCTGCCTGATCCGACTCTCCTCCCTGTACCTGATCAGACAGCATCGGCTCATAGACTCCTCAAGTCCAGATAGAACAGAGGACGTTGGAGCAGTAGTCAGACATGAATATCCTGGGATATGTCTCGGCTCTGATGGTTCCACTACGACCATTTCTGAACATTCTGGCTCCAAAGTCTGAGATCAGATCAGAGGAGGAATTGAAGGTGA